>NW_022303681.1:0-1470 GCF_002776525.5 Piliocolobus tephrosceles | reverse complement strand
AGAGGAGGTGTACACCCTGTCTGAGATATTGTTCCTAATATCCATGGAGAGGACAGGGTAATGTTACGCCCAATATTGGAGGGGGTGAACATCCACCCTGTGGTATTCTTCTTAATATCTCAAAGCAGACAGGTTCATATGACTCTCAGTATCGCAAACAATGTACACCCCCGTGTGATACTCTTCCTGATAACCGGAATGGGAGAAGATGGCATTAATCCCAATATCGCAGGAGGTGAACACCCACTCTGTGTTATCTTTCCTAATTTGCAGGGCGAGAGATATAATTTGACTTATGCCCCCAAAACGAAAACATTCAAAAAAGAAGTAGAAAAAGGCACCATGGTGCATGTCTAATCTACATCATACATATGGCCCCATTGATTGTTGCCTCTCAGTTCCAAATCACCCCTTCTTTGTCCTATGTTGTAATACTGAAACTTTACCCTGTAGACGTTTCTCCTTTGGAGCTGTCTCAATGTTAGTCTTTGTCAATAGAAAGAGCCAAAGGGACACTGACAAGTGAGAGGGTTTCCTACTTCTAGTGTGCTGTTTTGGAGGACGCGACAGTCAGTAAATCAGTACATGAGAAATCTGACAATACTCACTTCAGGACCTTCATAGACTAGCTGTGGTTCTCATCAAGCAGCAACTATATCCCACTCTGTAGGCCACTGTTGGGGTCTGCGTGTTTCCTGAACAAAGGAATGAACACACAAGACAACACAAGGCAAGACAAACATGGCAGCCGCCCCCAGCGACACGCTCTGCTTTATTTTATACCGTCGTTTGTGGAATGTTAGCAAGTCGCCAGACACATTGTTGTTTCTCTGATCTTTCCCTGACTTTCTGAATTTCCAAGATGTTTACATCTAAACAAGCCCCCAGGGTCTGCTATTTGCAACTGAGGCCATTCTTCTAGGCTCCTTTGTCCTCCCTGTTTGCAGAGGAGGAATGCCCAGCTTCTTTTGCAAGAGTGGGACTATAATGTTAATGGGGGAATGGCCTGCTCAGTTGTAAAAGCAGATAGTCCTCTGCAGGCCACACCTCTGTGAGAGCTCTGCCCTGCTCTCTCTGGCTGGTTTCCTCATCACCTGAAGGCTGTTGTCCTTGTGGCAGCCATACTTTCTCCAAAGAGGTCTGAATTTAAAATAGGGGTAGGTTTGGGAACAGGCCCCCAAATCTGGCCATAAACTGGCCCCAAAACTGGCCATAAATAAAATCTCTGCAGCACTGTGACATGTTCTTGATGGCCATGATGCCCACGCTAAATGTTGTGGGTTTACCAGGATGAGGACAAGGAACACCTGGCCCACCCAGGGAGGAAAACTGCTTAAGGCATTCCTAAACCACAAACAATAGCATGAGCTATTGGACATGTTCCTGCTGCAGATAACCAGCCAGAGTTCATTTCTTTGTTTCAGCCCATCCCTTTGTTTCCCATTTTAGTTAATCTATAATCTGTAGAAA
>NW_022303680.1:0-1313 GCF_002776525.5 Piliocolobus tephrosceles | reverse complement strand
ATATTGATACTTGATGGTATCAGCAGTTAATAAGTTATAAAATGGTTTAAGTTTCTACTTTTATTTTAAGCATGTAACATAGTTTGTCTAGAAATTTACTTAAATTTTAAGTGTCGGAAGAAATTGTTCCTTATTTTAGCTGCTAGAGACTGTCCTAAAGTTTGTTGCAAGCCTCACACTAATAGACCCTGAGTGAACTTAAAAAAACAGTTCTTAACTTTTTACACGTAGTGTTTGATTATCCCTTCTACATAAACTCATATCCCTTCTACTTAAACTCATAAACTCAAATCAATCACTAAGAATCATAAGCTACTTGAAGAAAACAAAGAATATTAAAGAAAAAAAATAAAGAAATCAGTCAAGGTGCCTGGAAAAGATACTAAAAGGAAATCCAGGGAATAAAGGAGAGTTCAATAAAATATATGTGCTAGTTATGAGAAATTTGAGAGATGATTGAAACCAGAAAAGAACTATAAGGATTAAGAAAATGAAGCAATCAGAAAGAATTACAGAATTATAGTCGAGATCATGCCACTGCCCTCCAGCCTGGGTGACAGAGTGAGACTCTCTCTCTCTCTCTCAAAAAAAAAAAAAAAAAAGAGTATAATTGTATTCCACTTTAGATGATTGCTATCTCTTCTAGGATGAAATGGATTAATGTAGTCAACTTGCCAAGTGTGTATGTTCTCTTTAAAAGATGGTGACATATAGAGAACTTAGTATGTATCTGTTTCTTGTAGTTAGGGCAGCAGTAATAAATAAATCGGCTTTGGGAACAGGGAACCCTTGCTTTGGCATTTATGAATAATCGTCCTCTCAGCCAACGTAGCTACTTTGTAAATGACCCTACTGTATCAGCATAAGTGTGGCCGACCAATGAAGAGGCTGGTTGTAGCATACCAACTGAGTCATTTTGTTTACTTGATTGATTGTAGCTTCAACTTTGATATATGCTCTCTGGTGGATATTAACATGCGATACAGATCTTCACACCTGATCATTCTCATAGGTCCATGCATATATTTCTCCCACAGAAGTTTTTCAACCCAATCATTCAATATCTCTTTCTAGTTCCATTCAGCAACCAGCCTGTGAATCCATATAAATTCTAACCTCAGGACTGGGGCCAACTGGCATAATAGGAACAGTTTTTTGAAAGGTGTTTAGTTCTTTGCTTCCAATGTAACTAACTTGCTGTGGAACAATATATGTCTATATTGCAATTCTTCTTTAGGCCTTGTCATAAAATTTACATGGTATCTTCTCCCAACACAGATATCTCTAAAACCCTGGGTCTCACTGGATCATAT
>NW_022303679.1:0-8721 GCF_002776525.5 Piliocolobus tephrosceles | reverse complement strand
GGAAAAATTCCCTTTGAAAACTGGCACAAGACAGGGATGCCCTCTCTCACCACTCCTATTCAACATAGTGTTGGAAGTTCTGGCTAGGGCAATCAGGCAAGAGAAAGAAATCAAGGGTATTCAGTTAGGAAAAGAAGAAGTCAAATTGTCCCTGTTTGCAGATGACATGATTGTGTATTTAGAAACAAATGGTGCTGGGAAAATTGGCTAGTCATAAGTAGAAAGCTGAAACTGGATCCTTTCCTTACTCCTTATACGAAGATTAATTCAAGATGGATTAGAGACTTAAATGTTAGACCTAATACCATAAAAACCTTAGAAGAAAATCTAGGTAGTACCATTCAGGACATAGGCATGGGCAAGGACTTCATGTCTAAAACACAAAAACAACGGCAGCAAAAGCCAAAATTGACAAATGGGATCTAATTAAACTAAAGAGCTTCTGCACAGCAAAAGAAACTACCATCAGAGTGAACAGGCAACCTACAGAATGGGAGAAAATTTTTGCAATCTACTCATCTGACAAAGGGCTAATTTCCAGAATCTACAAAGAACTCAAACACATATACAAGAAAAAAACAACCAACCCCATCAAAAAGTGGGGAATGGATATGAACAGACATTTCTCAAAAGAAGACATTCATACAGCCAACAGACACATGAAAAAATGCTCATCATCACTGGCCATCAGAGAAATGCAAATCAAAACCACCATTATAAATTATGCTACTGCAAAGACACATGCACACGTATGTTTATTGCGGCACTATTCACAATAGGAAAGACTTGGAATCAACCCAAATGTCCATCTGTGACAGACTGGATTAAGAAAATGTGGCACATATACACCATGGAATACTATGCAGCCATAAAAAAGGATGAGTTTGCGTCCTTTGTAGGGACATGGATGCAGCTGGAAACCATCATTCTCAGCAAACTATCACAAGAAGAGAAAACCAAACACCGCATGTTCTCACTCATAGGTGGGAACTGAACAATGAGCTCACTTGGACTCAGGAAGGGGAACGTCACACACTGGGGCCTATCATGGGGAGGGGGGAGGGGGGAGGGATTGCATTGGGGAGTTATACCTGATATAAATGATGAATGGATGGGTGCTGACGAGTTGATGGGTGCAGCACACCAACATGGCACATGTATACATATGTGACAAACCTGCACGTTATGCACATGTACCCTAGAACTTAAAGTATAATAATAATAAAAAAAAGAAAATTAATTCAGAGAGTTTTCTTGTGGTAAAGTTTGAAAGTTAACGGTAAGAATATCAATAAAAGGACTTTCTTGACCATTAAATAAAAAGGGAAGACAAAAATAGAATTGTGAACAGAGAAAGATCATGATATGACCTAAATTTTAAAAGGATTACAGTGGTTTTGGGGTGGGAGTGGATTATAGGGAAGTGATGCTGGTAGCATGCAGAGCAGTTAGAAAGCAAATGTATCAATAGAAGAGACAAGGGACAGCAGTAACAAAAATGAAAGTATTGTGGTATTGTTCACAACCAGTTTTTATGTGAAAGCAGAGTTAGCAGGCTTTTGAAATTGATTTGCTATGTAGTGTGACAGAAAAAGAAGAATCAGGGATAATCCAAAAGCACCATATGTGTCAAACACTCTGTTTATGTTTTTGATCATTTGTATACAAAATAGACAAGGACACTTCCTCACTAGATTAGAGTCCAGGGGAGTCTGAAAATCTAAGAAATTGGCTGGGCGTGGTGATTCACGCCTGTAATCCCAGAACTTTGGGAGTCCAAGGTGGGTGAATCACTTGAGATCAGGAGTTCGAGACCAGCCTGGCCAGCATGGTGAAACCCTGTGTCTATTAAAAATACAAAAATTAGTAGGGCATGCCTGGGCGACAGAGCAAGAGTTCATCTTAAAAAAAAAAAAAAAAAAAAAAAAAAAAGAAAAATCTAACAAAGTAAAGTTATTTCATTACTATTAAACAATAGATTATCTTTAAGTATTATATAACAGTAACTTGAGCTTGGTTAATATGAATGTTTCTATCTAACTTGAGTGCATTTACAACAACAACAAAAAAGTTTATGATACCAAAAGTGAAAGCTGGAGCAAGAATTGTGCAAAAATTTACCCAAGTATTGACTGTCACCTGTGGTTCTCTAACAAAAAAACCCTAAAAGTGCCAAGTCTATCTAAAATTCCTAAAATAGTTATCTACATTAAAAAGATGTTATTGAAAACTAAAACTAAAGTTCATAATACTTTTTAAAAGTTTTATTATGTGAAAAATACATAAAATGTACCAGCTTAATCATTTGTTAGTGTACAGTACAATAGTGTAACTGTACGCACATTGCTGTGCAATAGATCTCTAGAATTTTTCACATTATGATACTGAAACTCTAAGTCCATTGAACAACTCCCCTCTTTATCCTCAGCACTTGGAAACCACCATTTTATTTTCTGTATCTAAGAGATTGACTACTTTAGGAGGAATCATGTACCATTTTCCTTTATGTGACCGGTTTATTTCACTCAGCAAGGTTCATCCATGCTGTAGTGTATGATAGGATTTTATTTATTTAAGTTAAAATATTTTATTGTATTTACACACCTCATTTCCTTTATCCATTCATTTGTTGATAAACATTTGTGTTGTTTCTACATCTTGGTCCTTGTGAGTGAAGCTGTAATGAATATGAATGTAGAAATATAGCATGGAGATCTCGTTTTCAATGATTTTAGATATATACTCAGAAGTGAGATTGATGGATCACATGGTAATTCTATTAAAAGTTCTTGAGGGATCTCCGTACTGTTTTCAGTAGCAGCTGTTTTATCATTTCACATCAGAAATGTAAAAGGATTTCAATTTTTCCATATTTTCAGTGAAATTTTCAACGAAATTAAATTGTTTAGTTACACAACTAGTAATTGGCAGAGTTAGGGTTTGAACTCAGCTAATCTTGCCATAGTATGTAGATCTGCTAATTTCTTCTGAAACTATTAAACTATTACATACACATTAAGTTCTGCATTAATTCAGTAACAGAAGCTGTTGTAATTGAGTAAACTTAAAATATCATTAGCTTAACATAATAAATGTTTAACTTTCACTCACCTGAAGTCCAACTCAAAGCAGGCAGTTAGGGATTACAGATACTTTGTCCAGTCGCTAAGGAACACAGGCAGATTAATTCTCTTTTGGTAGCAACTTGTGGTTCTTAAAGTCACATTGGATGCCTATAACCAGCTGGAAAATGGGAAGACAGAACATGAAGAATAGCATCAAAGGTTTCTATGTACCACACTTAGAACTACTGTATGTACCTTCTATTCACAACTTATTAGCTTTGACTTGGCCACAAGGTTGCATCTAGATGCTATTAAGGATGGAAAATATAATCTCTGACTGAGCACAAATTTTCAAATACGAACTCTATCTAGTGGAAGTATGGCACAAATATATTCTGAACAATACCTTCTGCTACAAGTACTCTATTTGCTGTAGATTATTCTCTCATCTGTAAATAAATGTTTTCATAATTAAAAGATTTTAATGTAAGACTTAAAACTAACATGGATAGTTGTTCATCTGCAATACTATTTTTTTCTCACAAAATTATACATTATGATTTATTTTTAAATTTACTAGAACTTTTATGAGGGGTGGATATGAAGGCCAGCTGACACTTAGTCGACATCCTTTAACACTGGCATTTTCTTACTAAAAATCTAGACTGGGAGAACTACATAAATATACAATTTTCCTGTAATCTTCCATGAATTTTTAATCTTTTATCTGTGTGTCATTTCTTATATATATTTTCTTTTTATGTCTACTTTTTGTGCTTCATTTGGAGTAATCTGCCTTTTGATTTTATTAATTGTTTTGTTTAGGATAAGGCATATACTTAAATCTGAATGGTGCTATAGACATATTTATAATTGTACACATAGTTATGCAGATATAGATATAGAAATATATAGTACAATGCTACTTTTGATCAATATAATTTGTTAAAACAGCACTTAATAATTTCTTGGTCTTCTGCTATTGCATTTTTGAATACAATTATGGTTGTTTTTAATCTGCTAATTTCTAAGATGTCACATGAATGTATCAAGATGATGATAGAAGTAAAAAAGTTATTTTATATAATTTACTATCATTATATTTGCTTCTAGATAGTCAACCAGAGAACATGATAATGTAAAAAACACCTCATGGGACTTGGTCACAGCTTTAATACTCCAATGTTCAACAGCAACAACCTTACACTGCTGTTGGACACTAAACAAAAATAATGGAATATTAGGTAAATATTTACCATAATTTTCTGCATGTTGTTATAAGTGCTTAAAATAAAAAAAGAGATTTTGCAATTCACTATTCTGAATAAGATATTTCAGACTGGTTAGTTTAGAAACATTGTTTCTTATTGTACTCATGAAATTTTCATAATGTTTTTGATATATTAATAATTCATAGGATATAAACCTAAAAAAAGATAAGAGATACAAAAATATAATACTGCTATCTTCATTTTAGTGGCCCAGAAGATAAGAAACATACTTTTTTCTGTCAGTATAAACAGTTTCCCAAAATGACCAAAAGAAATTATGTTTTATCTTTACAAAAGATTTTCCTATCCATATTATTAGAATGGTGATGTTATTCATACATACATACATACATGCATACATGAATTTGCTAAAAAACGAGTACATATTAGATTCAGCTCCTATTTTAATTTATTTTCTGATTAACTCAGCAAATACAACTCCTCACAAAGAGCCAAATAAGTATTTGAACGATTTTTATGCATATATACGTGAATGTATATAAATATATAAACATAATTTACATATAATAATTTGTATACATATTTTTTCAACCATAGTTTGCATTTCTTAACATCCATTGTGAAGCAAAGCCAAATATAGTAAAGAGAAAAAGCAAGAGTAAATTACCATATTGTCTTCTTCTTTCACAGTTGTTAAATATGGATTCCAAACTTTAAACTGGAAACTTCTCTTAGTTTTCCTAGAAGAATCTAATATTGACTTATAGATGCATTCTTCAAAAAACAAACTGAGGTCTCTCTAGTCTAAGTTGTCAAAGATTAGACCTTGATCTAATTGAACTTACATAATACATATTACCTTTAATAAAGGATAATGACATATCTCACTCTGAAATCAAGTCAAAAGCAGAAAAAATTAAGCAGCATATTCTAGAATTTTTTTGTAAAATAAACACTTCCTTGAATTTCATCTCTTCTAGCTTTTAAGTGTGAAAAATGCTACGAGGTAAAAATGGAATCATACAATAGAAAATCCTCAGTGGAAGTTTTGTTGGGGTTTCACATGGTATGCTTAAGACATACCATTTTTTAAATTTATTCTATTTACTAAGAAAATTAATCTCTAAATAAACACACATACCTCTCTAGTTTTATTTTGCTAAACATCTTTTGAAATGTAATCATTGAAGAAGAAATATTTTAACTGTATTTTCCAATATAAATTTATTACAACATAAATGTATATGCATTTACAAAAATAAATATTATGAAGGTAAATTACCTTTATCTTAGAAGAATAAATATCAGGATATATATCACTAAGAAAATGGAAGATATAGAATCACTATTATATAAACCTATGTACTACACGTTTATCCATAAATCTTTGCAACATTCATCTAGAAAAGATATTACACTCATTATTTTTCCAGAAAAAGAATGAAAGCTTAGAAAGCTTAAATTAATGCCCAGTATTAAAGAGCATAAGGTATGAAATTAACACCTTAATTTGGTCTGTGTTGCTCCAACATATACAGTGTAATACTAAACATTGTTTCTTTATAGCAACCTAAGCCCTCTAAATAAAAAGCCTGTGCATTCATTTGAAGTCTTAAAATACAAATGTTATAAATATTTTAATTTTATGTACTTAGGATAATTTTATCAAGTTTTAATTCTAAACATTGAGACTGAAATAAATTTTTTTTATTATTATTATACTTTAAGTTCTAGGGCACATATGCATAACGTGCAGGTTTGTTACATATGTATACCTGTGCCATGTTGGTGTGCTGCACCCATCAACTCGTCAGCACCCATCCATTCATCATTTATATCAGGTATAACTCCCCAATGCAATCCCTCCCCCCTGCCCCCTCCCCATGATAGACCCCAGTGTGTGATGTTCCCCTTCCCGAATCCAAGTGAACTCATTGTTCAGTTCCCATCTATGAGCGAGAACATGCGGTGTTTGGTTTTCTCTTCTTGTGATAGTTTGCTAGTGATGGTTTCCAGCTGCATCCATGTCCCTACAAAGGACGCAAACTCATCCTTTTTTATGGCTGCAGAGTATTCCATGGTGTATTTGTGCCACATTTTCTTAATCCAGTCTGTCACAGATGGATATTTGGGTTGATTCCAAGTCTTTGCTATTGTGAATAGTGCTGCAATAAACATACGTGTGTATGTGTCTTTGTAGTAGAATAATTTATAATCCTTTGGGTATAGACCCAGTAGTGGGATGGCTGGGTCGTATGGGACATCTAGTTCTAAATCCTTGAGGAATTGCCATACTGTTTTCCATAATGGTTGAACTAGTTTACAATCCCACCAACAGTGTAAAAGTGTTCCTATTTCTCCACATCCTCTCCAACACCTGTTGTTGCCTGATTTTTTAATGATTGCCATTCTAACTGGTGTGAGATGGTATCTCATTGTGGTTTTGATTTGCATTTCTCTGATGGCCAGTGATGATGAGCATTTTTTCATGTGTCTGTTGGCTGTATGAATGTCTTCTTTTGAGAAATGTCTGTTCATATCCTTTCCCCACTTTTGGATGGGGTTGTTTGTTTTTTTCTTGTATATTTGTTTGAGTTCTTTGTAGATTCTGGAAATGAGCCCTTTGTCAGATGAGTAGATTGCAAAAATTTTCTCCCATTCTGTAGGTTGCCTGTTCACTCTGATGGTAGTTTCTTTTGCTGTGCAGAAGCTCTTTAGTTTAATTAGATCCCATTTGTCAATTTTGGCTTTTGCTGCCGTTGCTTTTGGTGTTTTAGACATGAAGTCCTTGCCCATGCCTATGTCCTGAATGGTACTACCTAGATTTTCTTCTAGGGTTTTTATGGTATTAGGTCTAACATTTAAGTCTCTAATCCATCTTGAATTAATCTTTGTATAAGGAGTAAGGAAAGGATCCAGTTTCAGCTTTCTACTCATGGCTAGCCAATTTTCCCAGCACCATTTATTAAATAGGGAATCCTTTCCCCATTTCTTGTTTTTGTCAGGTTTGTCAAAGATCAGATGGCTGTAGATGTGTGGTATTATTTCTGAGGACTCTGTTCTGTTCCATTGGTCTATATCTCTGTTTTGGTACCAGTACCATGCTGTTTTGGTTACTG
Source organism: Piliocolobus tephrosceles (assembly GCF_002776525.5). Classification (NCBI taxonomy): domain Eukaryota; kingdom Metazoa; phylum Chordata; class Mammalia; order Primates; family Cercopithecidae; genus Piliocolobus; species Piliocolobus tephrosceles. The sequence continues at coordinate 1,305 of NW_022303679.1, read as the reverse complement.
TAGCCTTGTAGTATAGTTTGAAGTCAGGTAGCGTGACGCCTCCAGCTTTGTCCTTTTGACTTAGGATTGTCTTGGCAATGCAGGCTCTTTTTTGGTTCCATATGAACTTTAAAGCAGTTTTTTCCAATTCTGTGAAGAAACTCATTGGTAGCTTGATGGGGATGGCATTGAATCTATAAATAACCTTGGGCAGGATGGCCATTTTCACGATATTGATTCTTCCTATCCATGAGCATGGTATGTTCTTCCATTTGTTTGTGTTCTCTTTGATTTCACTGAGCAGTGGTTTGTAGTTCTCCTTGAAGAGGTCCTTTACATCCCTTGTAAGTTGGATTCCTAGGTATTTTATTCTCTTTGAAGCAATTGTGAGCTATTTATGACAAACCCACAGCTAATATCATACTGAATGGGCAAAAACTGGAAAAATTCCCTTTGAAAACTGGCACAAGACAGGGATGCCCTCTCTCACCACTCCTATTCAACATAGTGTTGGAAGTTCTGGCTAGGGCAATCAGGCAAGAGAAAGAAATCAAGGGTATTCAGTTAGGAAAAGAAGAAGTCAAATTGTCCCTGTTTGCAGATGACATGATTGTATACTTAGAAAATCCCATCGTCTCAGCCCAAAACCTTCTTAAGCTGACAAGCAACTTCAGCAAAGTCTCAGGATACAAAATTAATGTGCAAAAATCACAAGCATTCTTATACACCAGTAACAGACAAGCAGAGAGCCAAATCAGGAATGAACTTCCATTCACAATTGCTTCAAAGAGAATCAAATACCTAGGAATCCAACTTACAAGGGATGTAAAGGACCTCTTCAAGGAGAACTACAAACCACTGCTCAGTGAAATCAAAGAGGACACAAACAAATGGAAGAACATACCATGCTCATGGATAGGCAGAATCAATATTGTGAAAATGGCCATACTGCCCAAGGTAATTTATAGATTCAATGCCATCCCCATCAAGCTACCAATGAGTTTCTTCACCGAATTGGAAAAAACTGCTTTAAAGTTCATATGGAACCAAAAAAGAGCCCGTATTGCCAAGACAATCCTAAGTCAAAAGGACAAAGCCGGAGGCGTCACGCTACCTGACTTCAAACTATACTACAAGGCTACAGTAACCAAAACAGCATGGTACTGGTACCAAAACAGAGATATAGACCAATGGAACAGAACGGAGCCTTCAGAAATAATGCCACACATCTACAACCATCTGATATTTGACAAACCTGAGAAAAACAAGAAATGGGGAAAGGATTCCCTATTTAATAAATGGTGCTGGGAAAATTGGCTAGCCATA
>NW_022303678.1:765-6657 GCF_002776525.5 Piliocolobus tephrosceles | reverse complement strand
AAAAAAAAAAGCTCCAGAATTATCTCACAGCTGTGACTCCGGGTCTCACATACAGGTCATGCTGATGCAAGAAGTGGGTTCCCATGGTCTTGGGTGGCTCTGCTCCTGTGGCTTTGCAGGGTGCAGCCTCCCTCCCAACTGCTTTCATGGGCTGATATTGAGTTGTTGGGAACAGGCCCCCAAATCTGACCCTAAACTGACCCCAAAACTGGCCATAAACAAAATCTCTGCAGCACTGTGACATGTTTGTCATGGCCATGACACCCACACTGAAGGTTGTGGGTTTATCAGAAAGAGGGTAAGGAACACCTGGCCCACCAGGGCAGAAAACCACTTAAAGGCATTCCTAAACCACAAAATATAGCATGAACGATCTGTGCCTTAAGGACATGTTCCTGCTGCAGATAACTAGGCAGAGTTAATCCCTTTGTTTCGGCCTATCCCTTTGTTTCCTGTGAGGAAGACTTTCAGTTAATCTATAATCAATAGAAATAATGCTTACCACTGGCTTGCTGTCAATAAATATGTGGGTCAAACTCTGTTCGGGGTTCTCAGCTCTGAAGGCTGTGAGTCCCCTGATTTCCCACTCCACACTCTATATTTCTGTGTGTGTGTCTTTAATTCCTCTAGTGTCACTGGGTTCAGGTCTCCACAACAGAGCTGGTCTCGGCATTGAGTGTCTGCAGCTTTTCCAGGCACGTGGTGGAAGCATTGGTGGATCTACCATTCTGGTATCTAGAGGAAGGTAGGCCTCTTCTCACAGCTCCACTAGGCAGTGCCCCAGTAGGGGCTCTGTGTGGGAGCTTCGACCCCACATTTCCCTTCTGCACTGCCCTAGAAGAGGTTCTCCATGAGGGCCTCCCCGCTGCAGCCATCTTTTGCCTGGGCAGTTTCCATACATCTTCTGAAATCTAGACAGAGGTTCCCAACCCTCAATTCTTGAATTCTGTGCACCTGCAGGCTCAACACCACATAGAAGCTGCCAAGGGGCTTCCACCCTCTGAAGCCACAGTCCAAACTCTACCTTGGCCCCTTTTGACCATGGCTGGAGTGGCGGGAACACAAGGAATGAAGTCCCTAGGCTGCACACAGCACAGGCACCCTGGGCCCAGCCCACAAGACCACTTTATCCTCCAGGGCCTCTGGACCTGTGATGGAAGGCACTGCCATTAATGTCTCTGACATGACCTGGAGACATTTTCTCCATGGTTTTGGGGATTAACGTTAGCCTCCTTGTGACTTATGCAAATTTCTGCAGCTGGCTTGAATTTCTCCTCAGAAAATGAGTTTTTGTTTTTATTGCATAGTCAGGCTGCAAATTTTCCAAACTTTTATGTTCTGTTTCCATTACAAACCTGAATGCCTTTAACGGAACCCAAGTCACCTCTTGAATACTTTGCTGCTTAGAAACTTCTTCTGCCAGATACCCTAAATCATCGCTCTCAAGTCCAAATTTCCACAGATCTCTAGGGTGGGGGCAAAATGCTCCAGTCTCTTTGCTAAAACATAACAAGAGTCACCTTTGCTCCAATTCTCAACAAGTTCCTCCATCTGCATCTGAGACCACCTCAGCCTGGAATTTATTGTCCATATGTCTATCAGCCTTTTGGGCAAAGCCATTAAACAAGTCTCTTGGAAGTTCCAAACTGTCCCACATTTTTCTGTCTTCTTCTGAGACCTCCAAACTGTTCCAGCCTCTGCCTGTTACCCAGTTCCAAAGTTGCTTCCACATTTTCAAGTATCTTTTCAGCAACATCCCACTTCTGGTACCAATTTACTGTATCATTCTGTTTACATGCTGTTGATACAAACATACCCAAGACTGAGAAGAAAAAGAGATTTAATTGGACTTATAGTTCCACATGTTGGGGAGGCCTCAGAATAATAGCAGGAGGTGAAAGCACTTCTCTCACACGGTGGCGGCAAGAGCAAATGAGGGAGGAGCAAAAGCAGAAACCCCCGATAAACCCACCAGATCTTGTGAGACTTACTATCACAAGAATAACAAGGGAAAGACTGGGCCCCAAGATTTAATTACCTCCCATAATGCAAGGGAATTCTGGGAGATACAATTTGAGATTTGGGTGGGGACACAGCTAAACTATATTGTCTCTAAAGATCTGAAAGAAACATTCACCATCTACTTTCTCTGAGGGCTGCTACCTGTGAGGTTTCATCTATGTAACAAGACCACCTTTGCTAGCCAGGCCTCCTCTACTCCCTAGCCCATAACCTGCTTTTCTACCATCATCTGTTTTGTCATGATCCAAGTCCCTATTCCCTCTGTAACCTCAAGATGATATGTAAGCTTTTGTATCTTATTTGGTGGCTGGGGTAATTGCTCTGTCGTTCTGAGATAGGAATAGTACAAGGAGGTCATATTAGAATAGGAAATTTCAGACAGCAGTTTTACACAACTAGCAAAAAATAAACTGTTGAAATAGCTGCCTAAGCTAGCAACTGATAAGACCCAGAAAACTACAGTTTGGGCCAAACTAGCTAAGACCCACTGGATCCAAAATGAGACTGGATTTGACTTACATTTCCCCCAGAACATCATTATTTGCTCATGAACATGCTAAATCACACCCACCAGTGCCATGACAGTTCTGGTAACACCCATATTTGGTGAAGAAATTAGTGGCACCACAGTTCCACAGATACCTTTTTCTAGGAATCTTCACAAACATTTTACTCCTTGACTAAAGAAACCCACAAACCAAATACTAATGCAGAAACAGAAAACCAAATATTTACTAACAGGCTACCTGGTTGTATGATTTCAATAACCATAATCCCAGTGTTCAAAGCCCTGGAATTCTATCAAAAGATACCTATCAACTGTGACATGGTAGGCAGAAGGCAGACGGGTAGAAGCCCCAAACCCCCTTGTGCATGATTCCTTCAACAGAGTAAGCCCACCCTTCCTGTTTTTAAGTGTGTACTTTTACTTTGCAATAAATGTCCATACTTTCAAGATATTCCCACTCATCTTTGAATTGCTTCCTGCTACAGTGTCAAGACCCTTGACCCCAGCCAACTGTAGATGAGGTCTCATCACATTTTGGGATCTCCCTAGCCCACTGATATCTCTTTATCATGATCCTGCTAGGAGTATCATCACCCCCATTTTAGAACCACTGGCAGTTGGTAAATCTCACTACAATCTGAGTCCGAGTATTCTCATTCTCTAGAGTTACTCCTATTTTCTTCCTTGTTCCTAGAAACTAGCTACAGCGTGACTCCCCTCAGCCATAGAACCTCTGCTCCTTCCAGCAGGAAAACCCAGTTTACACTTACAGACAACAAGCAAAGGTGGGAAGGTTTCTGAAATGCCAGGGTCCTCCCTGAGAGGCGGCTAATGAGGATAGTAAAGTCCCATACCATGTAGTAGCTAGACAGCTTTTAAGGAGCACTATCACTTTTTCCTGGGAAACATCTTTCATTTTCCCAAGGGACCAGCTGTGCCAAGACACTGATCCTGGTTGGGAACTGTTTTATCTTTCCTATCTCTCTTTAAACCCTGCTTTTATGATTTTCTCTTCTCGTGTTTCTTTCTCATATTTCACACAAAAGCTTAGTAAATTCTTTGAACCCAGCAAGATAGGACACTTAGCTATTGTCCTCTGGAATGCCAAATGTAGGCTATGGTCCTACAGGAGTCTCTTCAAGGTCCTTGTTTACTGGCCATGCTGAGTCATCTCTCATCTCAAGTTTTACTTGATGATAAACATTCAGACACATATCGGCATGCTTGCCCTTTTCAAAACAGGCTCACAATTCATCCCACTCAACCCTGAAGGCCTTCCTATTTTCAAAGCCCCAGAGGTCATGGATACCTGGGCAACACTGGGGCTCCAGGGAATACCTGGAATCCAGGGCAATCAGCCGAAGAAACAGGGACACATGTCTCTCCGATCTGGCCATGGAGTGGGCCAATTGTAAGGGCCATACTCATGCACCTGGACAAAAAAATGCCAGGACCAGTGCCTTTATGAGAGAACCATCCTGTTATTTCCCCCTTATCTTTCAGGTTGACCCAAAGAGAAGTCAAGGTCATGGGCAACTCTCTGGGGTTTAATGGCCAAAGAACAGAACCCTAAAATTTAATACAGTCTTACAATTAGAACATTTTTGTATACATCAGAAAAAAATGGAGTGAAATACCATGTGTACAGGCCTTCATGGCATTTTATCAGAATCCTGACCTTCCTGGGAATGGCTGCCTTTGTTATGCTCCTACCCCTTTAGGGAAACCAAGATACACTTATCCTAGATGAACACCTCTTGGGAAATGTACATCCTCAGAGGCTTCTCCCACCTCTTCACCCAGACTCAATTCCAGCACCCTCAGCTCCTCTTTCTTACTCACCTTTGAGTCCCCATTCTTTCTCTAGTTCCACCATCTCCAGTGCTCAGATTCCTGCTCGTCCACTTCTGTATCGATCTATATACCCTTGCCTACCAAGGGAACAGAGTCCTGCTGGGGTCACCTGCAGCAGCATTTTCTACGTTACTGGTCATTTTAAGTTATTCCCATTTAGCAAGGTGGCCAGTGGGGATGCTAGGACCATTTTAGTACATGTGCCTTTTTCAGAGTCTGACTCAGCACAGTGTAGACAGAGGTTGGGTCAATTTTCAGATGACCCAACTAAATTAATGGAGACATTTCCGGCACTCTCACTTTCATTTGAGTTAACATGGGGAGATAGGCATATTATCTTGTACAAGTCTTGAACTTGTAAAGCAAAGCAGGGTATTTTGGTGTAGGCACAAGCTTATGCTGATACTTGTCAGCTGGGGACCCTGATCAATAGGCTGTGTGGGGCCACATCTGTGCCTAACGATGACCCTAATTGGAACTATCAACAGAGCCAAGATAAGCAAAGAACAAGAAATCATATGGTCAGTTGTTTAGTGTAGGGAATGAAAAACATGCTCCACTCAGCATGTGAACTTTGATAAAATCAGGTCAGTAACTCAAGGAAAGGAAGAAAACCCAGCTTTATTCCATGAGTGCCTTGTGGAGGCCCTAAAAGATTCTACTAATATTGACCCCAGTATTGATGTTGGCCACATTTTACTAAGCACACACTTTATTAGCCTGGCAGTGCCTGAATATCAGAAGAAAATTATAGAAATCGGCTTTGTGATTCCAAACACCTATTAATAAAATGCTTGATGTGGTTTTTCAGCATATTCAATAATAGAGGCAGGGCTGAAAAGGCTGCAAGAACCTTGCATGCCAAACAGTGGGAAAACAGCAGGCCCAAATGACAACAGTCACTATAAGCGGTGGCCTGCATTCTCAGGGTCACCGAGGGGGACATCTCACCCACAGACCAAACAGACCTAACAGCAAACCTGCAGGTAATAATTGCTGCTTCAAATGTGGAAAGCCGGGACAGTGGAGCAAGAACTCTCCCCACCAGGGGAGCTCACCCGCCGTCCTCACTGCAAACAGGGGGACCATTAGGAAAGGTCTTGCCCTCAGTCCCAAAGGGAGAAGAGGACACTGCAAGCCATAATGGTCATAACTGAGAACTGATGAGGTCCGAGGTTCCTGGTGGCTCTCACTAAAGATGTAGTCATCACCACTGAGGAGCCCTGGATGACTCCTGACATGGTAGGTAAGAATATTCATTTTTTCATCTATACAAGAGCTAGTTACTGTGTCCTAAAGGATACTCTGGGCCCTTATTCTCCAAAAGCTGTACTGTTATTGGTATTGATGGCACCCCAAAACCCAAAACGTCATTTTGTCCCTGTGCTGAAGACTAGAAAACTATGTGGTAACTCATGAGCTTCTAATTTTACTGAGTGTCCCACTCCCTTTTAGAACGGAACCTCCTAGCCACCCTTTGAGATTTATCAGGCCCTGGGGAAACCTCT
>NW_022303678.1:0-665 GCF_002776525.5 Piliocolobus tephrosceles | reverse complement strand
ACCTCCTAGCCACCCTTTGAGATTTATCAGGCCCTGGGGAAACCTCTTTATTGACAATCCTTGTTTATTCTAACCCAGCCTCAGAAAAAAAAGAGATCCTCCCAAAATAAGATCTCAAGTAGACCCACAAGTATGGGATCAAGAAATCCTTGGCAAAGCAATACATGCTAAGCCAGTGATCATCTCTTTAAAAGACAAAAATAATTTCTCGCAAGTATCAATATTTCCTCAAACCAGAAGCCAATCAAGGACTCCAACCTCTAATTGAGAAGTTTTTAAAACATGGATTTCTGATTCTGTGTCAGTCTCTTGGTAATACTCCAGTCCTCCGTACCCAAAAATCAGATGGACAATATAAGGTATTAAGTTGGTGCAAAAGTAATTGCAGTTTCTGCTATAAAAGTAATGGTAAAAACTGAAATTACCTGTGCACTAGCCTAATAGTTTAAGACTTATGAGCTATTAATGAGTCTGTAATGACCTTACATCCTATATACCAAATCCTTATACGATACTTACCAAAATACTGTGAGTCATCAATTGGTTTATGCTATTAGATGTTAATGATGCTTTGTTGTGTCCCTTTGCACCCTGACTCTTAGTATTTGTTTGCTTTTCGTGGACTAATCGTGGAACTAATATTACCCAGCAGTACACCTGGACAG
>NW_022303676.1:7380-8462 GCF_002776525.5 Piliocolobus tephrosceles | reverse complement strand
TACACATACATATATACACATGCACAGATGTACATGCATGCACACACGTACATACATACCCATTTTACAAATACATCTATTCACACATAAACAAATGTATACACACATATGCATGATAAATATGCACATACATATATAAATGCATGTATACACATATGCATCTATACAAATACCTATCTACGTACATACAAACAAGTATATACATACACACATATACAAAATAAACATACACATACATATATACACACATGTATAGAAATGCATATATACATATTCATGCATAGATAGATACACACACACATATACACATTCTGTATGTGCACATACATATATACAGAAAACACATATACACACACATTTATTTTTTAATTTTAATTTTTTGAGACGGAATCTCACTCTGTGACTCAGGCCAGACTGCAGTGGCACAATCTCAGCTCACAGCAACCTCCACCTCCCGAGTTCAAGCAGTTCTCCTGCCTCAGCCTCCCACTTAGCTGGGATTACAGGTGCGGACCACCAAGCCCAGTTAATTTTTGTATTTTAGGTAGAGATGGGGTTTCACCATATTGGCCAGGCTGGTCTTGAACTCCTGACCTCGTGATCCACCTGCCTCGGCCTCCCAAAGTGCTGGGATTACAGGCATGAGCCACCGCACCCGGCCTCTACACACCCACTTATATACACACATACCTGACCACATATATGCAAACATCTATATTTATCACACATATGTACAGAGATGTATGGAATTTATTATAGACAAAAACTTAATTGAACCATCTCTGACACGTCGCTTCTTAAATTATAAAGCCATTTTCGTACTTTACCGAAATCTACTGAATCTGAGTTAGTTTTCAATGTTTCAGTGCAATTGTGTGTTTACATGCCTTCCTAGAGTTTGATGTATACAGCCGGCCTGTGGTCTCTCCTTCCCAGAGTGGGATGTATACAGCTGGCCTGTGGTCTCTCCCTTTCTAGAGTGGGATGTATACAGCAGTCTGTGGTCTCCGTCTCTAGTGTGGAATGTATACAGTTGGCCTGTGATCTCCCTCCCTAGACTGGGATGTATACAGCAGCCTGTG
>NW_022303676.1:4578-7370 GCF_002776525.5 Piliocolobus tephrosceles | reverse complement strand
TGTGGTCTCCGTCTCTAGTGTGGAATGTATACAGTCGGCCTGTGATCCCCCTCCCTAGACTGGGATGTATACAGCCAGCCTGTGGTCTCTCTCTCTGTGGTATACAGCATCCTGTGGCCTCCCTCCCAGGTGTGGGATGTATACAGCCGGCCTGTGGTCTTCCTGCCTGGTGTGTATACAGCAGGCCTGTAACGCCCCCCTCACGAGGCAGCATTCCTTGCACTCCTGGTCTGCAGACAGCCCGGGTCCTCGTCCCCTGACACTCTGCGTGGGGCATTTTTCCGTCTGGGCCTGGGTGACCTTGGCTTTGCTGCAGCGTCGAGGCGAAGATCCATGAAGGCCTCGGTGGGGCTCAAACTCGTGGTGGAAACTCACCGCGTTTCTGCTGAAGGATGTCCCAGGAAGGCCTAGAATACGGTGACATCACGTCCCTCTCTTCTGTGGCTCCCCGAACCTGCAGATAAATACATTTGCCCTGTCTTTTCTCTGCCTGCGTATTTGGGGACGGGTCCGTGGGATACGACTTTGAAGTTAAAAATCTAGTTTCTGGTTCTTTCAAGAACCTTCTAGAATGAGCATGTCTGAATGTCATGACGTCTTTCTCCAAAACAAGATTTTGGATTCCTCCACGACATGGTCCACCCAACAGCTATTTGACCAGGCTGTTATTTAAGAGAATGGAGATGATTCCGTAAACTTTCTAGCCCATAAAACGTGGATTGTTAAGATCGACCCCTCCAGGTAAAATGATGGGATTTAATATACCGACCTCTAAAAGGCACGATTCATAATCTCAAATGGCTTGTGGGAAAAAGCCATTCTAATTTACGTGCCTCCCGGCAGAGCAAGAGGTCGCCCGGGACTTAACGCTGTGATTCACATCGAGGTTCATTTTAAAAGGAAAATGAGCAGCTCTGCAGATTTAACGGTTTGAATACGGCATGCACGATTTTGACTTGGCCTTTAAACAAACTTCTCAGGGGGGAACCGTTCTTTTTCATGTTTATGGGCCAGGTATGTTTCTCGTCTGTAAATTAGTTGGGGGGTTTGCTTATTTTTCCGGTGTTAGCAGTTCTTGGAGCTCTGAGCTTCAGAGTCACACAGAACTGGGTTTGAATCCAAACACAACCACAACGTACTACCTCTGTTTCTCCGGAGAAGTTCATTCATTCCTTTAATTCTCATTTTCTGAGTCTGTAGCAAATCGCCTAGAGGTTTGATGACATTTAAACCAGATAATAGATGTACATTGAGTAGCACAGAATTTTAATGCACAGAAAGCATTCAATAAATAGCCATCATTCTTGTTGATTTCTCAGAGCTCTTTACATATTAAGGACACAGGCTCCTTTATCATTGGCCTATTGTATCAAGATTTTTCAGCTGCTTTTATGCTACTTGAAATTGTTTTTTAAATATAAAGAGTTTTAAAATTGAATGTAGTCAAATTGATCAGTCTCATTCACATAATGTCTTCCATTGATTTTATTCCTGGAAAGTCCTTCTCAATGTAGTGATGTAATATTCATGTGTATATTTTTTTTTGTTTTTTTGTTTTTTGAGAGGGAGTCTTGCTCTGTCACCCAGGCTGGAGTGCAGTGGCGCGATCTCGGCTCACTGCAACCTCTGCCTCCCGGGTTCAAGCGATTCTCCTGCCTCAGCCTCCCGAATAGCTGAAATTACAGGCACCTGCCACCACACCCGGCTAATTTTTGTATTTTTAGTGGAGATGGGGTTTCACCCTGTTGCCCAGGCTGGTCTCAAACTCCTGACCTCAGGTGAATTCCCCACCTCGGCCTCCCAAAGTGCCGGGATTACGGGCGCGAACCATGGCACCCGGCCCTTCTTCTACATTTGAAGCTACGTTTCATGACTTAACTTTTACATTGAGCACTTTTTCCTTAGAAGGAATTGTGATGGTTGATCACAGGTGAGGTCCTGACTTATTTTCTCCCCCAGAATATCAGTCATTTAGATCACACACCCTGCTCGTTGGCGAGTCTGTTCTTTCTCACTTTGAAGAGATATCCAATCCAGAAGTGAGTGGCACTTTTGGGGTCCTCATGCTGTGGGGAGCTGAGATTGTCTTTGAAACTGGCCTCTGAGTTGAAACTCTGGGTCCTACCCTCTCCTTCCCAGTCCTCAGACAATTGATAAAACTTGCCTAGACTCACATTTTTATCGGGTAATTCGAGACTCGCAGAACGAATGGAAGAAAACAGAGACGACATTGTAGAGTAGCTGGCCGTCGTATTTTTCTTGGAAGACACAGTATCCTTAAATTAATGCTAACGTTTGAAATACCGGCCCATTGAGCATGGACACGCGATTCCTGGATTCCTTGAAATATTTTTGGAAGTGGCAGCCCACCCGTGCCTTCCTTCTTGCCCAACACCAGTGGGCTGGATGGGACGTTCACCACAGTCTCCACCGCTCCCTGATGTCTCTCTCACGTCAGGCCTGCCTTACTCACTGACATGACCTGCCTACTCCTGTAAGCATTTGAGTCTGGGATGTTGGCTAACGTGCAGAAACGAGGCCTGTAAGACCCCCAGTGTGGGGGTGCTGATGACGTGTTTGTTCAACATGAGCTAAAGTGTTCTTAGAGGCAGGTGCTGGCACACCCACATGCACTGGAGACTCTGAGGTGTGCACTGGAGATTCTGAGATGCGCACTGGAGACTGAGATGGGCATTGGAGACTCTGAGGTGTACATTGGAGACTCTGAGATGGGCATTGCAGACCCTGAGGTGGGCATTGCAGACTCTGAAATGTGCGTTGGAGACTCTGAG
>NW_022303676.1:1961-4568 GCF_002776525.5 Piliocolobus tephrosceles | reverse complement strand
AGGTGTGCACTGGAGACTGAGATGGGCATTGGAGACTGTGAGATGTGCTTTGGAGACTCTGACATGTGCATTGCAGACCCTGAGGTGGGCTTTAGAGACTGTGAGATGGGCACTGCCGAGGCTGAGGTGTGCTTCGGACACTCCGGTGTTCCAGTATGATGTGACTGCTCTTCAGAGCCGCCGACAGGATGTCCAGCTGGAGCCGGCCAGCAGCAGGGCGCCGACTGTGCGTGAGTGACGCGGCCATGATTGGTGTAGACGGCCAGCACGGAACGCTCCATCTGCAGGCAGGTGCTAAGTGAGCCCTGGGGAGAAGATGACCTGAATGCTCGTCAACTGTTCTTGAGAAATTTCTTTAAATGGAAAATATGATTTAGGCAAAAAAAAAAAAAAAAAAACAAATAACAGAGTCCCAGGATATTAGCACACGGGTGAGAAGACGGGAGGAAGGAGGAGGAAAAAGCCTGCTCTTTGCCCCACCGAATGCTAACGACACCTTAAACCCCGGGCGAATGCACCCATAACGTGGGCGTCGTCACTGCTTCCGTGCAAGGTGTGTGCATGTGACACACGAATGGTTTGTCTTTGGGATGGCATTTTTCTGACAATGCAACCTGCAGATAACGTCTAACGAGGGGTGAAGGATTACGTGTGCGCTGGTGGCCGAGGTCTCTCTCTCTCTCTTTTTTTATTTTTTTGAGATGGAATTTCACTCTTGTCGCCCAGGCTGGAGTGCAGTGGTGCAATCTCAGCTCACTGCAACCTCCACCTCCCGGGTTCAAGTGATTCTCCTGCCTCAGCCTCCCGAGTAGTTGGGATTACAGGCATGTGCCACCATTCCTGACTAATTTTGTATATATATATAGTATATTTTGTATATATATAATTTTTTTTGTGTATATATATATATATATATATATATATATTTTTTTTAGACAAGAGTCTCGCTCTGTCGCCCAGGCTGGAGTGCAGTGGTGCGATCTCAGCTCACTGCAAGCTCTGCCTCCCGGGTTCACGCCATTCTCCTGCCTCAGCCTCCCGAGTAGCTGGGACTACAGGCGCCGCCACCTCGCCCGGCTCATTTTTTGTATTTTTAGTAGAGATGGGGTTTCATCATGTTAGCCAGGATGGTCTCCATCTCCTGACCTCGTGATCCACCTGCCTCAGCTGCCCAAAGTGCTGGGATGACAGGCGTGAGCCACTGCGCCTGGCTTTTTTTGTTTGTTTGTTTTAGTAAAGACGGGGTTTGTCCATATTGGTCAGGCTGGTCTTGAACTCTGAACCTCAGGTGATCCACCTGCTTCGGCCTCCCAAAGTGCTGGGATTACAAGTGTGAGTCACCGCGCCCGGCCCGAGGTCTCTTCTGAGCAGGCAGAGTCCCGTGGCTCGGCCCTGGCCCGCCTGAAGGTGAAGAGAGGCGGCTTTCCAGCCCTGGGATCGGTGCTGTCTTGCACAAAACAAGGCAACAGGCAATTTCCTCCAGAGATGAGAATCTCTACCTCCAAAGGAAGGAAGAACGAGGAATGTATAGAGATGACTTTGGGAGCTTCAGAAGGAAGAGGGTGTAATCTCGCCGTTTGATATAACGTTGGACGGATATAATGTCCTCCAAGCGCACAAACACACGGGACCAGAGAGAAGGACGGAAGAGACGGGGTTTCGGCGAGGCAGGTGGGAGAACAGGCCTGGCCTGTCGGGGGTAGAACGTAGAAGAAAAGGGCGATCTCGGGGATGAACAGGGGACGGTACGAAATGCCTGACCCCACACACACTCACACGTATCCAGAAGGCAAGCGCGCAGCCACCGTCGTGAGCCCTCAGGTGCAGGTGCAGGCACGCATTCTTGCAAGTCCCCACAGGCACACAAGCACATATGCATCTATGTGTACAGAAGGCAGACACACACTCACAGCAACCAGCACTCACATGCAGGTGCATGCATGCATTCATTTAAGTCCCCCCAGGCACATATGCACACAGGCATCTCTGCACACAGGTGTACAGAAGGCAGGCCCTCACCCAGAGTCATGAGCACTCACATGTAAATGCACACATTCATGCAAGCTGCACATACGTGCACACATGCACACACACGCACAATGCAAAGCACACACTCCTAGTTTTGTGCATTCACTGTGTATGTGTGTGTCTGTGTGCTCACGTGCCCTGATCGGTGCTACTGTTTATGTGAGTCTACAGATACACACATACACAGTCACACACAGATCAGGGCGTGTGAGCACACAGCCACTGTCATGAGCCCTCACATGCAATGGCAGGCGTGCATTCTTGCAAGCCCCCACATGCACACAAGCACATATGCATATACGTGTACAGAAGGCAGACACTCACCCAGAGTCACGAGCACTCACATATAAATGCACACATTCATGCAAGCTGCACATGCACACATGCACACACATGCACACACACGCACAATGCAAAGCACACACTTCTGATTTTGTGCATTCACTGTGTATGTGTGTGTCTGTGTGTGCTCACGTGCTCTGATCCATGTGTGACTGTGTATGTGTGTGTCTATGTGCTCACGTGCCCTGATCAGTGCTACTGTTTATGTGAGTCTGCAGACACACACATACACAGTCG
>NW_022303676.1:0-1951 GCF_002776525.5 Piliocolobus tephrosceles | reverse complement strand
ATCAGTGCGTGAGGGTAGACACAGACTCACACACACACACAGACACACACGGATCAGTGCACGTGAGCACACACAGACTCACACACACACCGTGAGCTGAGATCCGGCCACTGCACTCCAGCCTGGGCGACAGAGCGAGACTCCGTCTCAAAAAACAACAACAACAACAACAAAGTACAAATAAACGCAAGTTACACTCAGCTCTCCACAAACTCAGGATCTGCGATGCCATCCTCCGGCGTAGCACCTTCCTCCATGTAAAATGCAATCCCAGTGCGGTAGTTTGACTCTGTGTCCCCACCCAAATCTCGAGTCTGTGTCCCCACCCAAGTCTCCTGTGGAATTGTCATCCCGACTATTGGTGATGAGCGGCTGGTGGGAGGTGACTGGATCTTGGGGCAGAGTTCTCACAGATGGTTCATCTGGGGCAGAGTTCTCACAGATCACCTGAGGCCTGGAGTTGGAGACCATCCTGGCCAACATGGCAAAACCTATCTCTACTAAAAATACAAAAATGAGCTGGGCGCCTTGGCATGCACCTGTCACCCCAGCTACTGGGGAGGCTGAAACAGGAGAATCGCTTGAACCCGGGAGGCAGAGGTTGCGGTGAGCCGAGATCGCGCCACCGCACTCCAGCCTGGGCGACAGAGCGAGACTCTGTCTCAAATTTAAAAAAAAGAAAATACACAAAAAGGGACGCACTGGGCAAGGGGAAGTCGTGAAAAGCCGTGAGTCCCACACAGGAGGGTCCTGACACGTTTGCTTCGTGATTCCATATTTTAAAAGCGAATCTCCTTTCTGAGAAGTTTCCATGCCATTTTGGTTATCTGTCTAATCCACCTTCTCATTAAGCAGAAATGGTAATCGCGTCGAAATCGCTGACAATCTATGATGTACAATTAAAATTCAGGCGATTTTCTGGGATGCCAACCCGCCCCCCAGCCTCTGTGTCTCTTTTTAAACCGTCATCTTACAAATCCTCTGATAGAAAGTTTGCGCCGTTTTGAGGCAGAGCTTGTCTTCAGGAACCATCTGGCTTCCTGAGATGGGGAAGATTAAAACGGGATACAGTATGAAAGCTTGCCATTCAATTGCTAATGTCTCCAACCACCACTCCAGCGGCGAAAGAAGTCATTGGGGGAAAGAGGTAATTAAAAGATCCCCTCGCAGAGACGGGCCCTGAGCAAGACCCTGGCACTCACCAACAGCAAAACTCATTTTGCAGAAGAGAGCAGGTCCCGGCCGGCCGGACGTCGATGGCCTCAGAGCCACTCTGTGTCCTCTAGGGACGACGTTGGGCCCAGCTAAGAGGTGTTTCTCCTTTGTCTGGCCAGCACCCTTCTCTCCTCCTATCCATGGCCATCGAGTGGCCGGGACTTGGTCGCTGTGGAAATCACGCCTGATGAAACGGAGATAATGAGTTCAGAAGAAACAGCACCGTTTCTCCCCAAAACGAGAGGTCACAAGGAAGTCTCGATAATTTTCAAAGCCTGCAAGGAAAAAAGGTGACGTTTCCGGCCATGGGACTCACGCCTGTCATCCCAGCAGTTTGGGAGGCCGAGGCGGGCGGATCACGAGGTCAGGAGATCGAGACCATCCTGGCTAACACAGTGGGTCCAGGACAGATGGAAAAGGATGGAATGTGGCTTGTTTTTGTTTGTTTGTTTGTTTTTGAGATGGAGAGTCTCACTCTGTCACCCAGGCTGGAGTGCAGTGGCGTGATCTCGGCTCACTGCAACCTCTGCCTCCCGGGTTCAAGCTATTTTCCTCCCTCAGCCTCCCAAGTAGCTGGGATTACAGGTGCCCACCACCACACCTGGCTAATTTTTGTATTTTTAGTAGAGACGGGGTTTCACCGCATTGGCCAGGCTGGTCTCGAACTCCTGACCTTGTGATCCGCCCACCTCGGCCTCCCAAAGTGCTGGGATGACAGGCGTGAGCCACCGCGCCC
>NW_022303675.1:0-2900 GCF_002776525.5 Piliocolobus tephrosceles | reverse complement strand
GTATCAGCAGCAGAGGTTGCAGAAGATAGAATATTGCTGAACAGCGAGTGCACCTGTCTGATTCTTGCTTTGGAAGCTTCCTCTCAGGGGTGTACTCCACCCTGTGAGGTGTGGGGTGTCAGACTGCCCCTAGTGGGGGATGTCTCCCAGTTAGGCTACTCAGGGGTCAGTGACCCACTTGAGCAGGCAGACTGCCCCTTCTCAGATCTCAACCTCCGTGTTGGGAGATCCCCTGCTCTCTTCAAAGCTGTCAGACAGAGTCGTTCGCGTTTCACAGGCTTCTACTCCTTTAGCTGAGCCCTGTCCCCAGAGGCGCAGTCTACAGAGACAGGCAGGTTTCCTTGAGCTGCTGTGAGCTCCACCCAGTTCCAGCTTCCCAGCGGCTTTAGTTACCTACTTAAGCCTCAGCGATGGCGGGCGCCCCTCCCCCAGCCTCGCTGCTGCCTTGCGGTTAGATTGCCGCAGACTGCTGTGTTAGCAAGGAGAGAGGCTCCGTGGGCGTGGGACCCTCCCGGCCAGGAGTGGGATACAATCTCCGGTGTGCCGGTGTTACAGCGCAGTATTGGGGTGGGAGTTACCCGATTTTCCAGGTGTTGTGTGTCTCAGTTCCCCTGGCTAGGAAAAGGGACTCCCTTCCCCCTCGCGCTTCCCAGGTGAGGCGATGCCTCGCCCTGCTTCAGCTCTCGCTGGTCGGGCTGCAGCAGCTGACCAGCACCGATTGTCCGGCACTCCCGAGTGAGATGACCCCAGTACCTCAGTTGAAAATGCAGAAATCACCGGTCTTCTGTGTCGCTCGCGCTGGGAGTTGGAGACTGAAGCTGCTCCTATTCGGCCATCTTGCTCCGCCCCCCACTCTTTTTGTTTAATCTGTGAAGAAATACTCAGGAGCACTTTGAGACCCACGTTGAGAAAGGAAACGTCTTCAGATAGAAAGTGGAGAGAAGCATTCTGAGGAGCTGCTTTGTGACGTGTGCATTCCACTCACAGAAATATATCTTTCTTCTCCTAGAGGATTCCAGAATCCCTTTTGAAGAAAAAGCTACCAAGAGATATTCGGGAGTATAGGGATTGCAATGGTGTAAAAGTAAATATCCTCAGACAAAACTGGAAAAAAGATTTCTCGGAAACTGCTTTGTTTCAAATATATATTCATCTTGCATATTTAAAACTTTTGTTATGTTATGCAGTTTGGAAACTCCATCATTCATGGGTCCGTGAAGGGACACTCGGGAGCACATTCAGGCCTACGGTGAAAGAGGAGATATCTTCAGATAAAAACTGGATAGAAGCTTTCTGAGAAACTGCTTTCTGTTGTATGCATTCCACTCAGGGAATTACACCATTTTTCACACAAGGCAGTGCTTGGACACTGTTCCTGTGAAGCCGAAAATGTAATATTTCAGAGCGCCTTGAGGACTCTGGAGAATAGTAAAATATAAATAAATAAAATAGAGAAAGAAGCATTCGAAGAATCTGCTCTCTGATATGTGCATTCACTTCACAGAGTTAATGCTTACTCTATGTTGCCCAGTTTTGAAACTCTGTCTTTGAACAATCTGTGAAGGGATGTTTAGTGATGCCCCGAGGCTTGTGGAGAGCAAGGAAACGTCTTGGGATGAAACCTGCAGAGAAACTTTCTGAGCAACTGCTTTGCAATGTATGCATTCGTTTCACAGAGTTAAATCATTCTTTGTATTGAGCAGCTTGAAATCACTGTTTTTGTGGAAACTGAGGAAGTACATTTGGGAATGATCCTTAGAACATGGAGAAAGAATTATCCTCAGGTAAAACCCAGAAGGAAGCTTTGTGTGAAACTACTCTGTTTCACCTTAATTCCTCTCGCTCAGTTAAGCCTCTCTTTTCATTGAATGGTTTTCTAACCCTGTGTATGTGTAGCGTGTGAGGGGATATTCAGGAGCACTTTGAGGCTTACGGTGAAAAAGGAAATATGTTCAGACCGAAATTGGAGAGAAACTTTCCGAGGAACTGCTTTGTGACGTGTGCGTTGAACTCGCAATGTTATACCTCTCTTCTCATACAGCGTCGAGGAAACCCTTCTGGAGAAACAGGTATCAAGTGATATTCGGGAGCATGTTGATGCCGATGGTGAAAGGGGAAATAGCCTGAGACAAAAAAACGGAAAGAATATTTCTAGGAAACTACTCTGTGATATGTGTAATCATCTCACATAGGTAAAGCTTTCTTTACATTACACAGCTTGGAAACTGTGATGGACGGATTTGGGCCTATGGTGAAATAGGAAGTATAGTCAGATAAAAACTGGAGAGAAGCTTTCTGAGAAACTGCTTGGTGATGTGAGCATCCCACTCAGGGAGATATAACTTTCTTTCATGAGTCACAGTTAGAACAGTGTTCCTGTAAAACTCAAAGTGTGATATTCAGAACACATTGAAGACTATGCAAAAAGTGAAATGTCGTCCAATGAAAAACAGAAAGAAGCACTCGAGGAAAATACTCTCTGAAATGCCCATCCTTTTCACAGAGTTAAATCTCACTCTGCATTTCCCAGTTTGAATGTCGGTCTTTGAGGTGTCTGCGAAGGGATAGTAAGTGGCACCCAGAGGCCTGTGTTGAACAAGGAAATGTCTTCCATCAAAAATTGGAAAGAAGCTCTCTGCGCAACTCTTTTGTGATGTTTGTATTCAACTCACAGAGTTAAATCATTCTTTGAATTGAGCAGTTTGAAATCACTCTTCCTGAGGAATCTGAGAAAGGACATTTTGTGACACTCTTTAGAATATCTTGAAAAAGGCGAAAGATTTATGCGATTTGAAGAGAACATGTGTTGGAGAGGATGTGGAGAAATAGGAACACTTTTACACTGTTGGTGGAATTGTAAACTAGTTCAACCATTATGGAAAACAGTATGGCGATTCCTC
>NW_022303674.1:2482-8689 GCF_002776525.5 Piliocolobus tephrosceles | reverse complement strand
TTTTTTTTTTTTTTTTTTTTTTTTTTTTTAGACAAAGTCTTGCTCTTGTACCCCAGGCTGGAGTGCAATGGCACAATCTAGGCTCACTGCAAACTGCCTCCCATGCTCAAGCGATTCTCCTGCCTCAGCCTCCCATGTAGCTGGGATTACAGGTGCCTGCCACCATGCCTGGCTAATTTTTGTATTTTTAGTAGAGGCAGAGTTCCACCATGTTGGCCAGGCTGGTCTCCAACTCCTGACCTCAGGTGATCCACCCACCTTGGCCTCCCAAAGTGTTGTCTACATTTTCACATTTGAATAATTGATTATTTTGAAATTTACACTAGGGCAAGGTGTGGTTTATACATCCTTTTTTTCCCCCAGATAATCACTCTGTTGTACTAGCAACAATTATTGGATAATTCATCTTGTCTCCGATGACTTGAGATACCACCAATTTAATTATTTATTAAGTTCCTATGCATATTTAGATCTACTTTAAAACTTTTAATTATTATGTGGATCATTTTCCATTCATCAGTAGCATACTGTTCTAATTTTTAAAGCTTTTTGGTATGCTTTAGTATTTGATAGGTCTTGTTCCTTTGTCATTCTTGTTTTTTCTGACTTTTCCTGGATGTACATTTTTGTTTATTTTTCCAAATGAATTTTAAAACTAGTTTATCTATTTCAAAAAATATATAGTTGGTGTATTTATGGGATTATTTTTAATCTTATATATTACCGACTGAGAATTGACATCTTTTTGAGGTTTTGGCTTCCTTTCCCACAATAAAAGATACTTTTTCCGTTCATTTAAATTTTTTTTATTCCCGCCACAGTTTTAAACTTTTTATCTTGGAGATCTCATATATTTCTTGTTAAATTTATTTCTAGATATTTCATCTTTTGTTGCTATTATAAATGGGATATTTTCTGCTATAATATAAAATGTTTTTTGAAGGAAGTCTTTTAGGACTAATGATCTGTGGGACCACTTTGGGAAATTCTACGTGACTTTGTGCATCCCCTGTACTCCAAATAATAAGTGTCGTTGGAGGGGAAATGACATTTCCACAAAGCAATCAGAGACCCTATAAGAAAGTGAGGAGGAAGTCTCCCCTTTTGCCTTTGGAAGAATTGGGTCATTTCGATCCCATTCTGCAATGTATAGAAGCACTCATAGAATATCCAAACTGGGGCCAGGCGCTGTGGCTCACGCCTGTAATCCCAGCACTTTGGGAGGCTGAGACGGGTGGATCACGAGGTCAAGAGATCGAGACTATCCTGGCTAACACGGTGAAACCCCGTCTCTACTAAAAATACAAAAAAGCAAAATTAGCTGGGCGTGGTGGCGGGCACCTGTAGTCCCAGCTACTTGGGAGCCTGAGGCAGGAGAATGGCTTGAACCCAGGAGGCGGAGCTTGCAGTGAACCTAGATAGCGCGGCTGCACTCCAGCCTGGGCAACAGAGCGAGACTCCGTCTCAAGAAGAAAAAAAAAAAGAATATCCAAACTGGAAGATTCCTAAAAGACCAAGCTATTAAATCCTCTGATGGAGAAGATGAGAAAATAGATGACCAGAGAGAGAAAGTGACCTACTGAGTTTGGGCAGAGTCTAGGCTCTGGCCCATATTGATGGATGTCCAGGGCTTCCCTCAGCAGAGCTTCCTAGGCAGCAGCAATAGGCAACACCCTCCTATTCTGTCCCAAATTTCCACTTTGTCATGTGACAGATACTATGTCATCTACAGTATATACACTGGTCCTTTTGACACTACACATTCCCATCCTCTGACATGTTCTTGGCTAACCTGCCTTCCTATACCAGCAGAACCTGTATTTCTTTTTTAGACCCTGACAAAATTTAGTTGTCTAGGTGTGTATGAACCATGGCTAAGGTGCAATAGGAACCTGAAATGAGCTCATCTCCCGAAAGGGCTTCAGAAAATTTGGAGTCACTACTCTAGTTGAATAGGAACAGGATCTAGATCTCCACCTTATTCTGCCTCATCTTTAATCCCTGAGCCCTCCCCATCTCACATAATAGAAGTTTAACCGTGGAATTGCTTTAAGCCTGACTTAGAACTACTGATAATTCTTCAATTCTTCTCAGATTTCCATGATGATCTTCTTCCCTCTCTACTCCCCATATCTTGATTAATCAGTAGTTTACCACAGTTTATCATAAAGATTATGTAGTGATAATAGTCACAGCAACAAGCGTTTTCCATATGACCTGGTGGAAGAGGCATTGATTTGGGGAGTCAAGAGGCCTTGTGTAAAGTTTTGCTATGATATTTACTAGTTGCATGACCTGAAGACAGTCACCTAAATTTTCAGAGCTGTTTCCTCCTCTATAAAATGAGGATATAATATTAGGTTAGAAAATATGAAAATCTTATTTTTGCAGGTCAAAGATAATCTAATATCAGCAGCTTCTATGCTTCAACCTAATGGTGCCTGCCCTATTCGCTACATGTAGGATTGTGAGGAGTAAAGGAAACAGTGAGCATGAGGGATGTCTTTGAGATGCTTCAAATATTTTACATATGTAATGGATTGTCATTTTTCTTCTTCCCAGGGTACTCATCATTTAAAAGTAGGCACTTAACAATTCAAAGAAAATGATCCATAATGGTATAATTTCAAATAGACTTAAATATTCATATACCTTACATGGTAAACCGAGTAATGGCCTCCCAAAAGTGTCCATATTCTGATCCACAGAACTTGTGAATGTTACTTTATATGGCAAAAAAGACTTGCCCATATTAGGGATAATCTTGGACTATCTGGATGGGGTTGATGTAATCACAGCTGACCTTATAAGAGAGATGCAAGGGAGTCAGAGTAATAGGAGACTATGATGTGATGATGGAAGCAGAGACTGGACTGATGCACTTTGAAGATCAAGGAAGGGACCACAAGCTAAGGAGCTAAGGAACACAGACATTCCCTAGACACCGAAAAAAGCAAAGAAATGGATGCTCCTCTAGATAGAATCTCCAGCTGGAACCAGCCCTGCCAACACATTGATTTTAACCCTGTAAAATTCATTTCTGATTTCTGGCCTCCAGAATTATAAAGGAGTAAAATTTTGTTACATTAAGCCACTATGTTTGTAGTTAATCTTACAGCAACCATAGGAAACTAATATGCCCTATGACCTAGCAATTTAACTTCTAGGTACATAACTAAGGTAAACGTTTTCAGATCTATGACAGGAGACATAGGGTAACATTCACAGATGCACCGGCCACAATAGCAATAATGAAGAAAACTGAAAATCCGTCACTGAGAGAGTGAATGAATGAACTCTAATAAAATATTACTTGGCAGTCAAAATATATGAACTATAGTAATATGAAAAAATTTGGATGAATCTTAGCAGTATGTTTTTATGCTTTTTGTTTTATTTTGAAACCATCTCAAACTTACAGAAAAGTTGCAAGTACAGTACAAATGCCTTTTTTTTTTTTTTTTTTTTACCACCCATTTAAGAATAAGTTGCCAGTCTGCGGCTCCATCACCCATGAATACTTTAGGATATATTTTCTACATACAAGGGCATTCTCTTAAATAATCACAATACAACCATCAAAATCAGGAAATTGTGTTAATATTCAACCACAATGTAACTCTCAAATTTCATTTAAGTTTTGTCAGTTATTCCAAAATATCTTTCAGAGCAAAATTGTCTGGTTCAGAATTGCACTTTGCATTTGCTTGTCATATCCTTTTAGTCTTCTTCATTTGGAGCAGTTCTTCAATTTTTCTTTGACTGTCATGACTTTTACATTTTTTAAAGATTACACAAGAGTTATTTCATAGACTGTCCCTCAATGTGGGACTTTGGTCTGATGAGGCTCATGATTAGATTCAAGTTATGTATTTTTGGCAAGGATATCCCAGAAGCAATGCTGTGTTCTTTTCATTGCATCCTATCAAGCACATGATTTTGATTTGTACCATTACTGATGAGGTTCACTTTGATCCCTTGATTAAAATGGTGTCTGCCAGGCTTCTCCACTGTGAAGTTACCCTTTTCCCCTTTAGCAATATGATTTTAAGTAAAAATAGTAAGCCCAGAGATTATAACCCTTTCATAAAGCTAAAAATAACTAAATTATAAAAAAATTCTTATTAGGAATAAATATAGATGAGATAAAACCACATAGAAAAGCAAAGGAATGACAAACACAGAATTCAGTTGGCAAATACATCACATAGAAGGGGGTGTGGAGAAGGAAGAAGGAATACATGAGTATATGCAAGTTATTCCAAAGTTCCTGGTGTCTGTATTGGGTGGTGAATTCATATATTGTTTAAAAATCAACAAGGTAAGAAGGAAAAGAAGGCCATACTTGGACCAATGCAAGAGTGACTTGAGAATCATGGATTATGATTAATTTAATTCTGTGTACTTAGGGTCTAATTTCAAAAAACTGAACAGATTGTCTGACAGGTTGGTAGTGTAGAGATACTGGAGAGTGAAAGAGAAGAACTTCTAAAATCACTCCAATAACCACTGTCCCCAGCCCCAAACACAGTGGTAGAGTTTATGCTTCTAAGAAGGTCACCAGTATTCTGTATTTTTCTACTTTCTGGGTCAAGGCTAACTGGTTTGAGCCCAGAGAATGACTGTACAGAGTCAACAAAGCTACTAAAGCTTAGAACATTTTCATAATAAAATATAGGAAAATTTATCTCCTTCCTGGAGCAATTTCGTATCCCCAGAACATTTGCATGTTTCCAACTTCATTTCCCTTTTGCAAGAACACATGTGAACTTCCCAGCCCTCTACCTCTTCCAGTCCCTGGCTCTTGCCTGTATGGGTTTAGCATAGTTGACACAGACAGGTCTTTATTGGAAAAAGTCTTGGGTTCTGATCCCAGTTGCATCTATAATTGCTGAATGACCCAAGGCAAATTATTTTCCTTCTGTGGGTCTCAATTTATTCAGCTGGTGTTATATACCTTCTTCTTTGCCCCATACATTCTGACTTAGTAGATCTGGGTACAGCCTAGGCAGGTGTATATTTAAAAAGCTACTCAAGCAAGAATCACAGTGCTCATTGACCTCTCTATCTCATTCACATGCCAAGGTTCTTACTGTAATGCTTTAATGCTTTTGTTTTTCTGGGAGTTTCACTCTGTGGTTGATGCTCATTGGGTTGGGTCTTTCTCTGGGAAATGGCCATACCCCACAGAGATAGGAAGCCAAATTTCTGCCCTGCAATCTCACCCTTAGTTGTAGCCAATTTGTCTGGGAGTTGTCACCTGACTCAAAATAGGTCAATTATAGCCACTTTCCTGGAAATTTGGAAGTGGGATAAAGAAATTCCAGTCTCACTCTAGTCATTCCCATGAGTCTCAAGGGAGATTTCTGCATTGTAACACTGAGTAACAGAGAAAAGTTTCAGAAAAAATGTTGATGCACTGAAAGAAGAGGAGATGGGAGATAAGAAGGGCATGTTGAGTTCTCAATTTTTTTTTGATTTCTTGGTTCCATTCCCTGTAGATGCCTGACTTTCTTCCTACCTTTGGATACATGAGATAATGAGATAATAAAGTCTTCTTTATTTTGCTTAAGTTGCCTCCTTAGAGATAATTTGCATAGTGCATGGTCTCTCCTGATCAGCTTTCATCCTGGACAGGAAGAATTTCATTTAGCCTAATGGACTATACAGACTTAATAGCTATAGTTAGAAAACAAAGAGCTGACCTGGGGGATGAGGGCAGGGAAATCAGAGGGATGTAAAAGTAAGCTAAAATCCTTACTTTTAAGAGATAGAAATGTATTAATTCTACACATTAGAAATATATATTAGATTAATTTTGTATCCTGAGACTTTGCTGAAGTTGCTTATCAGCTTAAGAAGATTTTGGGCTGAGACGATGGGGTTTTCTAAATATACAATCATGTCATCTGCAAACAGGGACAATTTGACTTCCTCTTTTCCTAACTGAATACCCTTGATTTCTTTCTCTTGCCTGATTGCCCTAGCCAGAACTTCCAACACTACGTTGAATAGGAGTGGTGAGAGAGGGCATCCCTGTCTTGTGCCAGTTTTCAAAGGGAATTTTTCCAGTTTTTGCCCATTCAGTATGATATTGGCTGTGGGTTTGTCATAAATAGCTCTTATTATTTTGAGGTACGTTCCATCAATACCGAATTTGTTGAGCGTTTTTAGCATGAAGGGCTGTTGAATTTTGTCAAAAGCCTT
>NW_022303674.1:0-2382 GCF_002776525.5 Piliocolobus tephrosceles | reverse complement strand
GATTTCTTTCTCTTGCCTGATTGCCCTAGCCAGAACTTCCAACACTACGTTGAATAGGAGTGGTGAGAGAGGGCATCCCTGTCTTGTGCCAGTTTTCAAAGGGAATTTTTCCAGTTTTTGCCCATTCAGTATGATATTGGCTGTGGGTTTGTCATAAATAGCTCTTACTATTTTGAGGTACGTTCCATCAATACCGAATTTGTTGAGCGTTTTTAGCATGAAGGGCTGTTGAATTTTGTCAAAAGCCTTTTCTGCATCTATTGAGATAATCATGTGGTTCTTGTCTTTGGTTCTGTTTATATGCTGGATTACGTTTATTGATTTGCGAATGTTGAACCAGCCTTGCATCCCAGGGATGAAGCCCACTTGATCATGGTGGATAAGCTTTTTGATGTGCTGCTGAATCCGGTTTGCCAGTATTTTATTGAGGATTTTTGCATCGATGTTCATCAAGGATATTGGTCTAAAATTCTCTTTTTTTGTTGTGTCTCTGCCAGGCTTTGGTATCAGGATGATGTTGGCCTCATAAAATGAGCTAGGGAGGATTCCCTCTTTTTCTATTGATTGGAATAGTTTCAGAAGGAATGGTACCAGCTCCTCCTTGTACCTCTGGTAGAATTCAGCTGTGAATCCATCGGGTCCTGGGCTTTTTTTGGTGGGTAGGCTATTAATTGTTGCCTCAATTTCAGAGGCTGCTATTGGTCTATTCAGGGATTCAACTAATGTGCAAAAATCACAAGCATTCTTATACACCGGTAACAGACAAGCAGAGAGCCAAATCAGGAATGAACTTCCATTCACAATTGCTTCAAAGAGAATAAAATACCTAGGAATCCAACTTACAAGGGATGTAAAAGACCTCTTCAAGGAGAACTACAAACCTCTGCTCAGTGAAATCAAAGAGGACACAAACAAATGGAAGAACATACCATGCTCATGGATAGGAAGAATCAATATCGTGAAAATGGCTATACTGCCCAAGGTTATTTATAGATTCAATGCCATCCCCATCAAGCTACCAATGGGTTTCTTCACCGAATTGGAAAAAACTGCTTTAAAGTTCATATGGAACCAAAAAAGAGCCCGCATTGCCAAGACAATCCTAAGTCAAAAGGACAAAGCCGGAGGCGTCACGCTACCTGACTTCAAACTGTACTACAAGGCTACAGTAACCAAAACAGCATGGTACTGGTACCAAAACAGAGATATAGACCAATGGAACAGAACGGAGCCTTCAGAAATAATGCCACACATCTACAACCATCTGATCTTTGACAAACCTGACAAAAACAAGAAATGGGGAAAGGATTCCCTATTTAATAAATGGTGCTGGGAAAATTGGCTAGCCATAAGTAGAAAGCTGAAACTGGATCCTTTCCTTACTCCTTATATGAAGATTAATTCAAGATGGATTAGAGACTTAAATGTTAGACCTAATACCATAAAAGCCCTAGAAGAAAATCTAGGTAGTACCATTCAGGACATAGGCATGGGCAAGGACTTCATGTCTAAAACACCAAAAGCAACGGCAGCAAAAGCCAAAATTGACAAATGGGATCTAATTAAACTAAAGAGCTTCTGCACAGCAAAAGAAACTACCATCAGAGTGAACAGGCAACCTACAGAATGGGAGAAAATTTTTGCAATCTACTCATCTGACAAAGGGCTAATTTCCAGAATCTACAAAGAACTCAAATATACAAGAAAAAAACAAACAACCCCATCCAAAAGTGGGGAAAGGATATGAACAGACATTTCTCAAAAGAAGACATTCATACAGCCAACAGACACATGAAAAAATGCTCATCATCACTCGCCATCAGAGAAATGCAAATCAAAACCACAATGAGATACCATCTCACACCAGTTAGAATGGCAATCATTAAAACATCAGGAAACAACAGGTGTTGGAGAGGATGTGGAGAAATAGGAACACTTTTACACTGTTGGTGGGATTGTAAACTAGTTCAACCATTATGGAAAACAGTATGGCAATTCCTCAAGGATCTAGAACTAGATGTACCATATGACCCAGCCATCCCACTACTGGGTATATACCCAAAGGATTATAAATTATGCTACTACAAAGACACATGCACACGTATGTTTATTGCGGCACTATTCACAATAGCAAAGACTTGGAATCAACCCAAATGTCCATCAGTGACAGACTGGATTAAGAAAATGTGGCACATATACACCATGGAATACTATGCAGCCATAAAAAAGGATGAGTTTGCGTCCTTTGTAGGGACATGGATGCAGCTGGAAACCATCATTCTTAGCAAACTATCACAAGAAGAGAAAACCAAACACTGCATGTTCTCACTCATAGGTGGGAACTGAACAATGAGCTCACTTGGACTCGGGAAGGGGAACAAC
>NW_022303673.1:1554-9565 GCF_002776525.5 Piliocolobus tephrosceles | reverse complement strand
GTCAGGGATAAGAACCCCTTTCCCTCCCTTGTCCAGGTGTGCGCTCACCATTGCTCCATCTGTAAGGGCGCATCCTTCTATGGAAGTACCTTTGCCTTGCTGAGAATTAAAAAGAAAATTTTATATTCGAGTGCTATCTTTTGCAGCACCAAATCTTTATAACACGCCTGTAATCCCAGCACTTTGGGAGGCCGAGGCGGGCAGATTACCTGAGGTCGGGTGTTGGAGACCAGCCTTACCAACATGGAGAAACCCCGTCTCTACTAAAAATACAAAATTAGCCGAACATGGTGGCACATGCCTGTAATCCTAGCTACTCAGGAGGCTGAGGCAGGAAAATCGCTTGAACCCGGGAAGCGGAGGTTGCGGTGAGGCGAGATTGCGCCTCTGCACTCTACCCCGGGCAACAAAAGACTCAAAAAAAAAAAAAAAAAAAAGAAAAGAAAAGAAGACAAAAAGAATGGATTTTAGATTGGGTAACCATCTGTCTTTGCCACAATGTTCATGGATTGGTGAACTCAATATCATGAATATATTTCCCCAGTGAATCTAAATACAGATCCTGTTGGAATTCCAATAAAAATCCCAACAGATTTTTTTTATTTTTTATTTTTATTTATGTATTTATGTATGTATTTTTATTTTTATTTTTATTTTTGAGTCAGAGTCTCACTCTGTCACCCAGGCTGGAGTGCAATGGTGTGGTCTTGGCTCACTGCAACCTCCACCACCTGGGTTCAAGCGATTCTCCTGCCTCAGCCTCCAAAGTAGCTGGGATTACAGGCATGCTCCATCATGCCCGGATAATTTTTTTTTTTTTTTTTTTTGACACGAAGTTTCACTCTTGTTGCCCAGCCTGGAGCCTTGGCCTGCCTCAGCTTCCTGAGTAGCTGGGATTTCAGGTGCATGCCACCACGCCTGGCTAAGTTTTTGTATTTTTTTGTTTTTTTTTTTTTATGAGACAGAGTCTCACTCTGTCGCCCAGGCTGGATGCAGTGGCCAGATCTCAGCTCACTGCAAGCTCCGTCTCCCAGGTTTACGCCGTTCTCCTGCCTCAGCCTCCCGTGTAGCCAGGACTACAGGCACCTGCCACCTCGCCCAGCTAGTTTTTTTGTATTTTTTAGTAGAGACGGGGTTTCACTATGTTAGCCAGGATGGTCTCGATCTCCTGACCTCGTGATCCACCCGCCTCGGCCTCCCAAAGTGCTGGGATTACAGGCTTGAGCCACTGCGCCCGGCCAATTTTTTGTATTTTTTTAAGTAGAGAAGGGATTTCACCATGTTGGCCAGGCTGGTCTTGAATTCCTAACCTCAGGTGATCCTCCCACCTCGGCCTCCCAAAGGGTTGGAATTACAGGCGTGAGCCACCTTGCCCAGCCCTACTTTTGTTTTTTATCATTTCCACGCTGTATTCTTTGGTTGAAAGTTACTATGCCCAGTTTATAGTAGGAAGTGGGTAGTTGTGTGCTCCATCTCCTGAAAGGTAGAGTATCTACATACATTATTTAGAATACTTCTGCATGGTGTGCTTATTCCTTCTCCTTCATTACTTTTTCTTCTTTTAGAGACAGAATCTCAAGAGCCCACTGCAGGTTTTGAACACCTGAACTCAGGTGGCACTCCCACCTCAGCCCCCCAAGTAGGTGGAATTGCAGGTGTGTGTCACCATGCCTGGCTTCATTTCTTTATTTAATCATTTCTTTTTTTCTTTCTTTCTTTCTTTTTTGAGACAGAGTTTTACTCTTGTTGCCCAGGCTGGAGTGCAATGGTGCCATCTCGGCTCACTGCAACCTCCGCCTCCCAGGTTCAAGTGATTCTCTTGCCTCAACCTCCTGAGTAGCTGGGGTTACAGGCATGCACCAACACACCCGGCTAATTTTGTATTTTTAGTTTAGGTGGGGTTTCACCATGTTGGTCAGGCTGGTTTTGAACTTCCAACCTTAGGTGATCCGCCTCCCAAAATGCTGGGATTATTAGGTGTGAGCCACCGTGCCCGGCCTCAATCATTTATTTCTATCAGTATGCACTCATGGAAAAATACTACTTTATTTTGTTGCTCAAATTGCCCAGCTTTGGCTGAAGGGAATTATTTCAGCTGACTCCTGTGTTCCTTTCACATACCTCCATCATTGTGGGGGTTTTTTTCCCTTTGTTTTCTTATTTCTTTTTAGCACATCCTTACTTTCTGGCAGTATAAGATGGTCCAGGCTCACCTTATATATTTCCTGTACCATTTCTGGAATTAGCTATTTCTCCAAGGAACCCTGGTTCCTTCTAGTGGGGAGTGGGATTAGAAACCAAGATCTGAGTGGTAGGTGTGCCTGTTGCTACTGGGTTGTCATTGCTTTTAGACTCAAATAACAGAGCAAGAAGATATGTGTGTATGTCTACTAACCCATGTATATACACATACTCAAATATTTCTGATGTAAACATCAGTATCTATCCATCTCTATATATACACATATACATATATACACATATACATATATATACACATATGTGTATCCACCTTGTGATCCACCTGCCTTGACCTCCCAAAGGGCTGGGATTACAGGCGTGAGCCACCACGCCTGCATAATTTTTTGTTTTCTTTTTTGAGACAGAGTTTCGCTTTTGTTGCCCAGGCTGGAGTACAATGACATGATCTCAGCTCACTGCAACCTCTGCTTCCTGGGTTCAAGAGATTCTCCTGCCTCAGCCTCCTGAATAGCTGGGATTACAGGCATGGGCCACCACACCTGGCTAATTTTGTATTTTTAGTAGAGACAGGGTTTCTCCATGTTGGTCAGGCTGGTCTCAAACTTCTGACGTCAGGTGATCTGCCCGCCTCAGTCTCCCAAAGTGCTGGGATTACAGGTGTGAGCCACCACGCCCGGCCCCGGCTAATTTTTTTTTTGGTATATTTAGTAGAGATGTAGAGATGGGGTTTCACCATGTTGGACAGGTTGGTCAAGAACTGCTGACCTGGTGATCTGCCTCCCAAAGCACTGGGATTACAGGCGTGAGCCACCGTGCCTGGTCCCCCCTTTTTTTTTTTTGAGACAGAGTCTCACTCTGTCACCAAGGCTGAAGTACAGTGGCACAATCTTGGCTCATTGCAACCTCTGTCTTCCAGGTTCTAGTGATTCTCATGCCTCAACCTCCCCAGTAGCTGGAACTGAAACCACAGGTGTGCACCACCACATCTTGCTTTTTTTTTTTTTTATTTTTTATTTTTAGTAGAGATGGGGTTTCACCATTTTGGCCAGGCTGGTCTCAAACTCCTGACCTCAGGTAATCTACCCACCTCAGCCTCCCAAAGTGTTGGGATTACAGGCATGAGCCACCACACCCACCAATATCTATATATATATTTTTTGAGGCAGGGTCTTGCTGTGTCACCCAGGCTGGAGTACAGTAGTGCCATCTTTGCTGACTGCAACCTCTACCTCTTAGGCTCAAGCGACCCTCCCACCTCAGCCTCCTGAGTAGCTGGGACTATAGGCACTCACCACCATGCCCAGCTAAATTTTTTTTTCTTTGTAATTTTGTAGAGACAGGGTTTTGCCGTGTTGCCCAGGCTGGTCTTGAACTCCTGAGTTTAATCAATGGGCCCATCTTTGCCTCCCAAAGTGCTTGGATTACAGGTGTGAGCTACTGCACCCAGCACAGTATCTATATTAACCCAAAGAATTCATACTCATGTATCCAACTCTAATCCATTATCACATGGTTCATTCTAGCCTCTTCCTGTTGCCTATCTGTACCTCCCATTCCAACAGTAAGAAACATGGCTCCCACCATGCACTATCCATTTACTTATTGTTGAATCCCAGTATATACATACAGCAATTTCAGAATTGTTAAGCCTTATCTTCTTGGGAAACAACCCTGACAACTACAGTACAGTGCTTATGCACAGTTCTTTTTGTCTTTAGTCTTACAGATCTCACTCATTTCCAAGAGTACTTGCATTAGCACCTTTCCTCCCACCCTCTTCATTGAGGTTATGCTATGCATTTGTAATACAGTTAAATCCCTTTGTTGCAGCCTGCATTCCATCCTGGGATTCCCTTAATCTCCTAAATATTTTTTCCTTAATTTGCATATATTATATTTATTCTCTGTTTCTTTTTTTTTTTTTCTTTTTTCCGGAAAGGGAGTCTTGCTCTGTCACCCAGGCTGGAGTGCAGTGGTGTGATCTCGACTCACTGCAATCTCTGCCTTCAGAGTTCAAGCAATTCTCCTGCCTCAGTCTCCCAAGTAGCTGGGATTACAGGCACGCACCACCACACCCAGCTAATTTTTGTATTTTTAGTAGAGATGGGGTTTCACCATGTTGGCCAGGCTGGTCTCAAACTCCTGACCTCGTGATCCGCTCACCTTGGCCTCCCAAAATGCTGGGATTACAGGCATGAGCCATCGTGCCCAGCTGATGCTATGCTTTTTGACAAATGCATTGTGTCACGTATCCACTGTTACAATATCATACAAAATACTTTCATCACCCTAAAAAACTCCTTGTTTCACCTATTCAACCCTCCCCTACTCCAGCAACCATTGATCTTTTTACTGTTTCTACAGTTTTGCCTTTTACAGAATGTTATATAAATGGATTCATACAGGATACGACCTTTCAAACTGGCTTCTTTCACATAACAATATACATTTACGATTCATCTATATTGTTGTGTGAATTGACAGTACATTCCTATTTATTGCAAAATATATACCATTGTAGGGCTGTACCACAATTTGTTTACCCATTCAGATATTGAAGTGTACCTTGGTTTCCTCCAGTTTTTGGCAATTATGAAAAAAGTGGCTATAAACCTTCACATGAAGGATTTTTTTGTGGGCATAAATGTTCAAATCAGTTGGATAAATACCTAGGAGTATGACTGCTGAGTTAAATGATAAGAATATACTTATATTAATAAGAAACTGAGGCCGGGCCGGGTGTGATGGCTCACACCTATAATCCCAGCACTTTGGGAGGTCGAGGCAGGTGGATCACCTGAGGTCGGGAGTTTGAGACCAGCCTGACCAACATGGAGAAACCCCGTCTCTACTAAAAATACAAACTTAGCTGGGCTTGGAGGCACATGCCTGTAATCCCAGCTACTTGGGAGGCTGAAGCAGGAGAATCTCTTGAACCCAGGAGGTAGAGGCTGCAATGAGCCAAGATCGCACCATTGAACTCCAGCCTGGGCAACAAGAGCAAAAACTCCATCTCAAAAAAAAAAAAAAGAAAGAAAGAAATTGAGTCCAGGCACAGTGGCTTAGGGCTGTAATCCCAGCACTTTGGGAGGCTAAGGTGGGTGGATCATTTGAGGTCAGGGGTTCAAGACCAGCCTGTTCAACACGGTAAAACCCTGTTTCTACTAAGAATATGAAAAATAGCTGGGCGTGGTGGTGCACACCTGTAATCCTAGCTACTCGGGAGGCTGAAACAGAAGAATTCCTTGAAGTCCGGAGATGGAGGTTGCAGTGAGTGAGATCGCGCCTTTGTACTCCAGCCTAGGAGACAAGAGTGAAACTCTGTCTCTAAAAAAAAAAAAAACTGTCTCAAAATATGTGTACCATTCTGTATTCTCACCAGCAAAGGATGAGAGTACATCCTCACCAGTAAGTGGTATTGTCATTTTATTGTATTTTTAGCCTTTCTATTAAGTATGTAGTGTTCTGTCAGTGTTTTTTTTGTTTATTTATTTTTTCAGTGTTGTATTAATTTGCATTTCCCTAGTGATGCAACATTGCTTTTAATAGTGA
Source organism: Piliocolobus tephrosceles (assembly GCF_002776525.5). Taxonomy (NCBI): domain Eukaryota; kingdom Metazoa; phylum Chordata; class Mammalia; order Primates; family Cercopithecidae; genus Piliocolobus; species Piliocolobus tephrosceles. Next base: position 3,811 of record NW_022303673.1, on the reverse strand, counting down.
AATATTGAAAATGACCTACATATGTACCAATACTAGACTGAGTAAATACATATTTCTTTTTTTTTTCTTTCTTTTTTTTTTTTTTTTTTTTGAGACAGAGTCTCCCTCTGTTGCCCAGGCTGGAGTGCAATAGCGCAATCTCGGCTCACTGTGACCTCCGCCTCCCAGGTTCAAGTGATTCTCTTGCCTCAGCTTCCCAAGCAGCTGGGATTACAGGTGCTCACCACTATACCCAGATAATTGTTTTTGTTATTTTTAATAGAGACGGGATTTCACCATGTTAGTCAGGCTGGTCTCGAACTCCTGACCTCACGTGATCTGCCTGCCTTGGCCTCCCAAAGTGCTAGGCTTACAGTAGTGAGCCACCGTGCCCAGCCTGGAATTTCATATGATAGTTGAAAAGAATGAATTGCATGTGGCTGGGCACAGTGGCTCATGCCAGTAATCCCAGCACTTTGGGAGGCTGAGGAGGGTGGATCACCTGAGGTCAGGAGTTTGAGACCAGCCTGACCAAGATGGTGAAACTTTGTCTCCAGTAAAAATACACAGAAAAAATTAGCCAGGCGAGGTGGGGGGCGCCTGTAATCCCAGCTACTCTGGAGGCTGAGGCAGAAGAATTGCTTGAACCCGGGAGGTGGAGGTTGCAGTGAGCTGACATCACACCATTGCACTCCAGCCTGGGTAACAAGAGTGAGACTCCGTCTCAAAAAAGAAAAAAAGAGTTGCATGTGGTGGCCGGGCATAGTGGCTCATGCCTATAACACCAGCACTTTGGGAGGCCAAGGAGGGCAGGTCACCTGAGGTCGGGAGTTCAAGACCAGCCTGACCAACATGGAGAAACCCTGTCTCTACTAAAAATACAAAATTAGCTGGGCGTGGTGGCACATGCCTGTAATCCCAGCTACTCAGGAGACTGAGGCAGGAGAATCACTTGAACCCAGGAGGCAGAGGTTGTGGTGAGTTGAGATCGTGTCATTGCACTCCAGCCTGGGCAACGAGAACCAAACTCTGTCTCAAGAAAAAAAAAAAAAAAAAAAAAAAGAGGGGCAACCCGCTCGGGTCCCCTTCCACACTGTGGAAGCTTTGTTCTTTTGCTCTTCACAATAAATCTTGCTGCTGCTCACTTAAAAAAAAAAAAAAATGAGTTGCCTGTATCATGGTCAGGTGAGGTGACTCATGCCAATAATCCCAGCATTTTGGGAGGTCAAGGTGGCCAGACTGATGGAGCCCAGGAGTTTGATACCAGCCTGGGCAACATGGGGAAACTTCATCTCTACCCAAAATACGAAAAATTAGCTGGGGATGGTGGCAAGTGCCTGTAGTCCCAGCTACTTAGGCAGCTGAGGTAGGAGGATCACTGGGGCCCAGGAGATCAACACTGCAGTGAGCTGTGTTCACACCACCGCACTCCAGCTTGGGTGACAGAGCAAGACTTTGTCTCTAAAAAATAAAAAATAAAAAAGAGAGAGAGAATGAAACATATACTACATATACTACAAGATGCATATACTATAAGAAAAACGGATACCAATTTACAATTATGCATCTATAACTATGTATACAAATGATAGATACCAAATTAGTCTAGTGGTGTTTTTGGGGGAGGGAGAGGGAAATGGGATAGAGGAGAGATACAGAAGACAATTTAAGTCTATTTACACTTTTCTTGTACTATTAATGTTTTGTTTTTAAAACAATCTGAAGCAAAAATGGTAAAATGTAGGCCCGGGTGCGGTGGCTCACCCCAGTAATGCCAGCACTTGGGGAGGCCGAGGTGGGTGGATCATGAGGTCAAGATATTGAGACCATCCTGGCTAACATGGTGAAACCCCGTGTCTACTAAAAATACAAAAAATAGCTGGGCATGTTGGCATGCATCTGTAGTCCCAGCTACTCAGGAGGCTGAGGCAGGAGAATCGCTTGAACCCAGAAGGTGGAGGTTGCAGTGAGCCAATATTGCGTCACTGAACTCCAGCCTGGCAACAGAGTGAGACTCTGTCTCAGGAAAAAAAAAAAGGGCAAAATGTTGAGATTTGTTAAAAATTGAGTGGAATAAAAAAGAAAAGTACTTAGATATAAACCTAACAAAATATGTATAAAAGTTATATGAAGAAGGCCGGGTACGGTGGCTCAAGCCTGTAATCCCAGCACTTTGGGAGGCCAAGACGGGCGGATCACGAGGTCAGGAGATCGAGACCATCCTGGCTAACATGGTGAAACCCCATCTCTACTAAAAATACAAAAAACTAGCCGGGTG
>NW_022303673.1:0-1454 GCF_002776525.5 Piliocolobus tephrosceles | reverse complement strand
TGGTAGCACGTGCCAGCTACTTGGAAGATTGAAGTGGGAGGATGACTTGAGACCAGAAGGCGGAGGTTGCAATGAGCTGAGATTGTGTCACTGCACTCCAGCCTGGGCAACAGAGCGAGACTCCATCTCAAAAAAACAAGAAAAGAAAAAAGAGAAAACCAGGTGGGGTGCAGTGGCTCATGCCTGTGATCCCAGCACTTTGGGAGGCTGAGGTGGGTGGATCATTTGAAGTCAGGAGTTCTAAACCAGCCTGGCCAACATGGTGAAACCCCGTCTCTACTAAAAATACAAAAATTAGCTGGGCATGGTGGCGGAGGCATGTAATCCCCGCTACTCGGGAGGCTGAGGCAGGCAGAAGTGCTTGAACCGGGAAGGCAGAGGTTGCAGTGAGCCTAGATAGCACCACTGCACTCCAGTCTAGGCAACACAGTGAGACTCCTGCTCAAAAAAAAAAAAAAAAAAAAAGGAGCCAAAGACCTGAACAGATAACCTCAACAAATAAGACATACAGATGTCAAATAAGCATATTAAAAGATGTTCTACATCATATGTTGTTAGCTGAATGCAAATTAAAGCAATAATGAAATACCACTGCATACCTAGTTAGAGTGGTCACAATTCAGGACACTGACAACACCAAATGCTGATGAGGATGTGTAGCAACAGGAACTCTCACTTGTTGTTGGTGGGAATGCAAAAAACACTTTAGAAGACAACTGACAGTTTCTTAGAAAACTACACATATTCCTACCACATAATCCAGCAATCACGCTCCTTGGTATTTATCCAAATCAATTGAAAATTATTGTCCACACAAAAACCTGCACATGTGCGTTTTTTTTTCTTTTTTCCTAGTCCTTAACCAATCACAAATAAAACACATATGTATGTTTATAGCAGCCTTATTTATAATTGCCAAAATTTGGAAGAAACTGAGATGTCCTTCAGTAGATGAATGGATAAATAAACTGTGGTATATCCAGACAACGGAATATTATTCAGCACTAAAAAGAAGTGAGGTGGCCAGGTGCAATGGTTCCTGCCTGTAATCCCAGCACTTTGGGAGACTGAGGTGGGCAGATCACCTAAGGTCAGGAGTTTGAGACCAGCCTGGCCAACATGGTGAAACCCCGTCTCTACTAAAAGAAAAAATACAAAAATTAGCTGGGCGTAGTGGCAATGCCTGTAATCCCAGCTACTCAGGAGGCTGAGGCACGAGAATTGCTTGAACCCAGGAGGTGGAGGTTGCAGTGAGCCAAGATAGCGCCACTGCACTCCAGCCTGGGCGACCAAGAGTGAAACTCAGTTTCAAAAAAAAAAAAAAATTAGTCCAGGCGCGGTGGGCTCACGCCTGTAATCCCAGCACTTTGGGAGGTCAAGGCAGGCAGATCACAAGGTCAGGAGGTAGAGACCATCCTGGCTAACACGGTGAAACCCCGTCCCTACTAAAGATA
>NW_022303672.1:0-4841 GCF_002776525.5 Piliocolobus tephrosceles | reverse complement strand
AAAAAAAAAAAAAAAAAAAAAGAAGACAAAAAAAATGCCAGGTGCAGTGGCTTACACCTGTAATCCCAGCACTTTTGGAGGCCGAGGCAGGTGGGTCACAAGGTCAGGAGATCAAGACCATCTTGGCCAACATGGTGAAATCCCGTCTCTACTAAAATACAAAAAATTAGCCAGGCGTGGTGACACATGGCTGTAGTCCTAGCTTCTTGGGAGGCTGAGGCAAGGGAATCACCTGAACCAGGGAGGCGGAGTTTGCAGTGAGCTGAGATCGCACCACTGCACTCCAGCCTGGTGACAGAGCAAGACTCCATCAAAAAAAAAAAAAAAAAAAAAAAGGCCTGGCATGGCGGCTCACGCCTGTAATCCCAAAACTTTGGGAGGCCGAGGCGGGTGGATCACCTGAGATCAGGGGTTCGAGACCAGCCTAGCCAACATGGCGAAGCCCCACCTTTATTAAAACTGCAAAAATTAGCTGAGCCTGGTGGTGCGTGCCTGTAATCCCTGTTACTCGGGAGGCTGAGGCAGGAGAATCCATTGAACCCAGGAGGCAGAGGCTGAAGTGAGCCAAGCTTGCACCACTACACTCCAGCCCGGACAACAAGACTCTGTCTCAAGAAAAAAAAAAAAATCAATAGAATGCCATTAAAATGAGTGAGGTGGAGGCCGGGTGCAGTGGCTCATGCTTGTAATCCCAGCACTTTGGAAGGCCGAGGCAGGCAGATCACAAGGTCAGGAGATTGAGACCATCCTGGCTAACAAGGTAAAACCTCACCTCTACTAAAAATACAAAAAATTAGCGCAGCATGGTGGCATGTGCCTGTGGTCCCAACGACTTGGGAGGCTGAGATGGGAGGATCACTTGAGCCTGGGAGGTTGAGGCTGCAGTGAGCTGTGATCATGCCACCACACTCCAGCCTGGGCGAATGATGTTTTAAAATGAAGTGGAATGGGGTCAGATGAGAATAAAAGAACACCCTTCATCTGAGTGGTCCTGCCAGTGCAGTGCGGTGCCGAATGCTAAGCACTTCAATCTCCACTGTCACCACTCATGGACCTAACAGGCCACTCCTCTTTAGAGGAGATCAGGAAGTGAGAGTGGGAAGCCAGCACCCAAAGCAAACACAAGGCAAACGAGCAAACATGACCCCTTGTGCCAGTGGCAGCAGACCTCAGGAGCGGGGAAGGAGCCAGGTCTCTGCACTGCTCTGGCTGCCCGAGCTCCCTTACATCCCACCACAAGCTCTGGAAGACTGCTCTGAGCAGGAAAGCAGAACTGGGGCCAGCCTGCTTGCCTGTAAGCCCCACCACACTTCCAAAAAATCACCAGCACCTCATCTTCCTGCAACTCCAGTGATTGGCCAGAGGAAGGCTATGTGCCCCTGGAGGCTGTGGGCAGTGCCAACAGTTATTAACACACAGGCAGGGAGAAGGACCCTCTGCCTCAGTCCAGAAGCCGAGTATGAGCACACGCTCAGGAACAGGCTCACACGGCCTAGCCAGAGCTGACCTTGGCAGGTACTTTTGCTCCCTTCTTGGTAAGTAAAATGGGATTATTCAGGGGCTCAGACCCACCACTTCACCAGCTTACGTGCTACCAGTACTAACAGCTTCACGTATTTAAATCACACCCCAGGTCCCTCCCCAACACACAAAAAAGAAATGTAAAATTACAGAGAATCATTAAAATGTCATCTACCTGTAAAGAATAAAAGAAATCTAGAAGTTCAGAAATAGGTCTTATTTCATATTCCTGCAGCAAAAGGATATTTAGAATATTTGGCAAGGGTGCAAGTCAGGGTCAGGATGGGTCTCCGGGAAGCTACAGCTGCCTGAGGCAGGTGGCTGTGAGGCCTGTCTGGACAGGGAGGTCAAGGCTAAGCATCTCCTTGGAAACGGGTCCAAGGTTTGCCTGGTGATTGATCAGGAAGAACGGGGTGGAACCCACAACATGTGAGGTGTTTGATCCACAAGGGACCCTAATCTTTGCAGGAAGCCTTTTGCTGGGAGAATCTAGGACTTCAGGGGTGGCAACTTCATCTGCCCTGGGGTGGTTATTCAGTTCAGGTCAAGGACATTGACTACAGGATTCCAGCAGCAGAAAACATGTGGGCTGGGCACCTGGGTGCTACTCAGGCCTGAAAAAACACCTTAATTGGAGCTGGCTCTCAAAGCCTCCTCCCCAGCTCTCCACGTGGGAGAGGATATGGAAGTGGGTCACAATCTTCCAGCTGAAACAGCCTCACTGCAGGCTCCAATCACACTTGAAGATGTCCAGGTGCACTGAGTGACCTGGCCTCCTCGCTGTGCAGGCCTTGCCCTCCTAATCAGATGCTGCATGCTGCTGCCCCGCCTCTCAGCTTGACAGGGCAGCTGTTTAGCACCAGGAGTGCTATGTACAGTGACATGACAAGGGCTGGTGAAAATAACATCACACAAAGATATGCCTCACTGTCCTGGCACCCTCCTCTTACTTCAAATGTGGGTAGCTGCCTCTGCCAGCCCTATGCCCTCTCCACCCAGCCCTGGCTGGAGGGCGAGAGGAACAGTGTGTGCTTTCACATGAACTGCTTGCTAGACCTCCCTGACCTTGGTCTTTGAAGAGAGTTGAAGGCCTGGTGCTTGGGGAAGAAAGAACCCTGCCCCCACTCTAATCTGCATATATTGACCCAAAATGGGGTAGGAGACATAGGTGTCCATGTGCATCAGTTCCTCCAGGAACCCTATGAGTACTGTGGAGAGCCCGCCGGCCACCATATGCCTGCTTTCCAAAGTTGGCAGGGAGAGATGTGTCGGGCAAGAAGAGAACTCTGCAGAGACAAGGTCTGGCGGCCGTTACATAAGAAGCGCACCGTGTTAGTGGCAGAGCTTCAAAATCCACAGCCCCAAGCAACAACTTTGAAAAGAAACCCTCAATATGAGCATTTCTCCCTGACTTAAACTCCAGTGACAAAGGGTTAAGGCTTTAAGTGGGAAAGGAGTTCTTGCTAACCACGGCTCCCAAGGTGTGCACTGTTTCTCAAGATGTCCATACCAAGTACAGCTTCTGTTCGGGACACGGAAGGGCTCTAATCGTTTAACTCTTCCCTTGCTCTTCTGGAAAGCCAACCCAGCCCCCAACCTTAATGTCCACTCAGGGCACGTAGCCACTGGGGCTGGCATGTGCATCTGGAGATCATGTCCTGACTCTCTCCTAAGAGTTCAAAGCACTCTCATCAAATCATTCTTTCTTCATTCACATGATCCCAACTATATAACAAGCCTCGTGGTCCTACACTAAGAGCCTGGTATGGGGAAAAACTTTTTTTTTTTTTTTTTGAGACACAGTTTCACTCTATCGCCCAGGCTGGAGTGCAATGTTGCAATCTCAGCTTACTGCAACCTCCACCTCCCGCGTTCAAGCAATTCTCCTGCCTCAGCTTCCCAAGTAGCTAGGACTACAGGTGCCCGCCACCATGCCAGGCTATTTTTTTTTTTTTTTTTTTTTGAGACGGAGTCTTGCTCTGTCTCCCAGGCTGGAGTGCAGTGGCGCAATCTCGGCTCACTGCAAGCTCCGCCTCCTGGGTTCCTGCCATTCTCCTGTCTCAGCCTCCCCAGCAGCTGGGACTACAGGCGCCTGCCACGGCTCCCAGCTAATTTTTGTATTTTTAGTAGAGACGGGGTTTCACCGTGGTCTCGATCTCCTGACCTCGTGATCCGCCCGCCTTGGCCTCCCACAGTATTGGGATTACAAGCGTGAGCCACTGCGCCCAGCCAATTTTTTGTATTTTCAGTAGAGACGGGGTTTCTTTTTTTTTTTTGAGGCGGAGTCTTGCTCTGTCGCCCGGACTGGAGTGCAGTGGCCGGATCTCAGCTCACTACAAGCTCCGCCTCCCGGGTTTACGCCATTCTCCTGCCTCAGCCTCCCAAGTAGCTGAGACTACAGGCGCCTGCCACCTTGCCCGGCTAGTTTTTGTATTTTCAGTAGAGACGGGGTTTCACCGTGTTAGCCAGGATGGTCTCAATCTCCTGACCTCATGATCCACCTGCCATGGCCTCCCAAAGTGCTGGGATTACAGGCGTGAGCCACCACACCCGGCCGGGGAAGAATTATTTTTATCCTGCTTACCACAATATTCCTAGAACCTATGATGGTGTCCAGATTGTAATAAAGCCTCAATAAATATTTATTAATTGAATCAGTGGGTCATTAGAAGGAAGGAAGGAGGGGGGAAGGGAGGAGCAATGGAAGACAACCACCACTTCTTGGTGTCTCTGTGCTCCTGGCTTATAAAAACACATCAGAACCAAGATTAGAAACCACGTCTTTTAATCCCTTCTTGGCCCTGCCATCAGGGGTCCTCAATCATGTTACGATGCACAGAACACCCCCCTGTTTACAGGAGCTTACACACTACAATACAGCCATGAAAAATGAAGCCACAGGTATGACCCTCAATCCTTCAGAAACTTCAAAAGGGGAGAACAATGTTTTTGTCCAGCTATTCCCCACAGAGGGACACCCTTCCCTCTGGGGACTGTTATCTTTCCCTTTTTAACAAGGCTTCATGGAGGACCAGAGCGTAATAGGTCTTTAATAACTGAGTATAACAGTAGTTGGTGCCAGGCGCGGTGGCTCAAGCCTGTAATCCCAGCACTTTGGGAGGCCGAGACGGGCGGATCACGAGGTCAGGAGATCGAGACCATCTTGGCTAACACGGTGAAACCCCGTCTCTACTAAAAAATACAAAAAACTAGCCGGGCGACGTGGTGGGCGCCTATAGTCCCAGCTACTTGGGAGGCTGAGGCAGGAGAATGGCGTGAACCCGGGAGGCGGAGCTTGCAGTGAGCTGAGATCCGGCCAC
>NW_022303671.1:0-1179 GCF_002776525.5 Piliocolobus tephrosceles | reverse complement strand
TTCCAACACTATGTTGAATAGGAGTGGTGAGAGAGGGCATCCCTGTCTTGTGCCAGTTTTCAAAGGGAATTTTTCCAGTTTTTGCCCATTCAGTATGATATTAGCTGTGGGTTTGTCATAAATAGCTCTTATTATTTTGAGGTACGTTCCATCAATACCGAATTTGTTGAGCGTTTTTAGCATGAAGGGCTGTTGAATTTTGTCAAAAGCCTTTTCTGCATCTATTGAGATAATCATGTGGTTCTTGTCTTTGGTTCTGTTGATATGCTGGATTACGTTGATTGATTTGCGAATGTTGAACCAGCCTTGCATCCCAGGGATGAAGCCCACTTGATCATGGTGGATAAGCTTTTTGATGTGCTGCTGAATCCGGTTTGCCAGTATTTTATTGAGGATTTTTGCATTGATGTTCATCAGGGTGATTGGTCTAAAATTCTCTTTTTTTGTTGTGTCTCTGCCAGGCTTTGGTATCAGGATGATGTTGGCCTCATAAAATGAGTTAGGGAGGATTCCCTCTTTTTCTATTGATTGGAATAGTTTCAGAAGGAATGGTACCAGCTCCTCCTTGTACCTCTGGTAGAATTCAGCTGTGAATCCATCTGGTCCTGGGCTTTTTTTGGTGGGTAGGCTATTAATTGTTGCGTCAATTTCAGAGGCTGCTATTGGTCTATTCAGGGATTCAACTTCTTCCTGGTTTAGTCTTGGAAGAGTGTACGTGTCCAGGAAATTATCCATTTCTTCTAGATTTTCTAGTTGATTTGTGTAGAGGTGTTTATAGTATTCTCTGATGGTAGTTTGTATTTCTGTGGGGTCGGTGGTGATATCCCCTTTATCATTTTTTATTGCGTCTATTTGATTCCTCTCTCTTTTCTTCTTTATTAGCCTTGCTAGCGGTCTGTCAATTTTGTTGATCTTTTCAAAAAACCAACTCCTGGATTCATTGATTTTTTGGAGGGTTTTTTGTGTCTCTATCTCCTTCAGTTCTGCTCTGATCTTAGTTATTTCTTGCTTTCTGCTAGCTTTTGAATGTGTTTGCTCTTGCCTCTCTAGTTCTTTTAATTGTGATGTTAGAGTGTCAATTTTAGATCTTTCCTGCTTTCTCTGGTGGGCACTTAGTGCTATAAATTTCCCTCTACACACTGCTTTAAATGTGTCCCAGAGATTCTGGTATGTTGTATC
>NW_022303670.1:0-1339 GCF_002776525.5 Piliocolobus tephrosceles | reverse complement strand
TTTTTTTATTATACTTTAAGTTCTAGGGTACATGTGCATAACGTGCAGGTTACATATGTATACATGTGCCATGTTGGTGTGCTGCACCCATCAACTCGTCAGCACCCATCAATTCATCATTTATATCAGGTATAACTCCCCAATGCAATCCCTCCCCCCTCCCCCCTCCCCATGATAGGCCCCAGTGTGTGATGTTCCCCTTCCCGAGTCCAAGTGAGCTCATTGTTCAGTTCCCACCTATGAGTGAGAACATGCGGTGTTTGGTTTTCTCTTCTTGTGATAATTTGCTAAGAATGATGGTTTCCAGCTGCATCCATGTCTCTACAAAGGACGCAAACTCATCCTTTTTTATGGCTGCATAGTATTCCATGGTGTATATGTGCCACATTTTCTTAATCCAGTCTGTCACTGATGGACATTTGGGTTGATTCCAAGTCTTTGCTATTGTGAATAGTGCCGCAATAAACATACGTGTGCATGTGTCTTTGTAGTAGCATAATTTATAATCCTTTGGGTATATACCCAGTAGTGGGATGGCTGGGTCATATGGTACATCTAGTTCTAGATCCTTGAGTAATTGCCATACTGTTTTCCATAATGGTTGAACTAGTTTACAATCCCACCAACAGTGTAAAAGTGTTCCTATTTCTCCACATCCTCTCCAACACCTATTGTTTCCTGATTTTTTAATGATTGCCATTCTAACTGGTGTGAGATGGTATCTCATTGTGGTTTTGATTTGCATTTCTCTGATGGCCAGTGATGATGAGCATTTTTTCATGTGTCTGTTGGCTGTATGAATGTCTTCTTTTGAGAAATGTCTGTTCATATCCTTTCCCCACTTTTGGATGGGGTTGTTTGTTTTTTTCTTGTATATTTGTTTGAGTTCTTTGTAGATTCTGGAAATTAGCCCTTTGTCAGATGAGTAGATTGCAAAAATTTTCTCCCATTCTGTAGGTTGCCTGTTCACTCTGATGGTAGTTTCTTTTGCTGTGCAGAAGCTCTTTAGTTTAATGAGATCCCATTTGTCAATTTTGGCTTTTGCTGCCGTTGCTTTTGGTGTTTTAGACATGAAGTCCTTGCCCGTGCCTATGTCCTGAATGGTACTACCTAGATTTTCTTCTAGGGTTTTTATGTTATTAGGTCTAACATTTAAGTCTCTAATCCATCTTGAATTAATCTTCGTATAAGGAGTAAGGAAAGGATCCAGTTTCAGCTTTCTACTTATGGCTAGCCAATTTTCCCAGCACCATTTATTAAATAGGGAATCCTTTCCCCATTTCTTGTTTTTCTCAGGTTTGTCAAATATCAGATGGTTGTAGATGTGTGGCATTATTTC
>NW_022303669.1:420-4979 GCF_002776525.5 Piliocolobus tephrosceles | reverse complement strand
GTCTCGCTCTGTCGCCCAGGCTGGAGTGCAGTGGCCGGATCTCAGCTCACTGCAAGCTCCGCCTCCTGGGTTTATGCCATTCTCCTGCCTCAGTCTCCCAAGTAGCTGGCACTACAGGTGCCCGCCCGCCACCTCGCCTGGCTAGTTTTTGTATTTTTTAGTAGAGACGGGGTTTCACCGTGTTAGCCAGGATGGTGTCGATCTCCTGACCTCGTGATCCACCCGCCTCGGCCTCCCAAAGTGCTGGGATTACAGGCGTGAGCCACCGCGCCCAGCCTTTTTTTTTTTTTTCTTTCAGAGACAGGGTGTCACTGTGTTGCCCAGGTTGGAGTGCAGTGACACTATCATAGCTCACTCCAGCCTTTAACTCCTGGGCTCGTGATCCTCCCACCTCAGCCTCCAGAGTAGCTGGGACTACAGGTGCATGCCACCATGTCTGGCTAATTTTTAAATTTTTTATAGAGATAGGATTTCACCATGTTGCCCAGGCTGGGCTTGAACTACTGGGATCAAGGGATTCACCCGCCTTGGCCTCCTGAAGTGTTGGGATTGTAGGCGTGAGCCACCATGCCTGGCCACAAATCACATATTTAGACCCTCAGGCTGGCCCAAGGTAAACAAAGACACTTTCTTCAGGTGGAACATTCCCGGGGCTTGGAGTCCGTCTCCCGGGGTGGAGGGCTTGCAGGCCCTGTCTCATAGGTGGCTTCTGCCTGCTGCCCCTTCTGCCTCTCTCAGCCCCTCCAGCAGCCTCCAGCTCACCAAGCCTGTGCTCAGCACCTGGTCAGTCCTCTCCTCACTGACCCCTTTTCAGGTCCCTTTTTTGGGCACCTGCTGTCCGGTGGGCGCTGCTCAGGCTTCCCAGAAAGCATCTTGTTTTTCCCAGAAGGATGGAAGCCTCCATGGGGCCCTTCCTCTCCTGCTGTTGTGCTCCCCGCACCTTTGCCTTCTGACCTCCCGAACACCTTTCCAGCGCCCAGCTTTGGGCCCCGGGAGCACAGCCCAGGAGGGATTGAATGAGGAGTTGCACGGGGTCTCTGCAGCCCCAGTGTGGAGAACAAGGTGGCGGGCTGCGTCTTTTATTGGGCGTTAGCTTGCTCCCTGATAGTCACTGTCTGTAGCCTGGTCTGGAAGGTGTGAGCAAGCCTTGGAAGAGTGGTGGCGCCCACGTGCTTGTGGGATTTCCACCCCGAGACCTCGCAGCAGCCCCTGCCTGGCCTCCTTTAACCGGCTCTGCTGCTGCCGAGCTGGGCTCCCTGCCTGCACTTGCTGTTCAGCTATTTTAGACCATGGTTTCCTGACCGAGAAATGCCCGTAACAAATGATTGGGTGTCCTGATCCTGGTGGGATCCGTGTGTATCTGCTTTCCTGGTGGGATCCGTGTGTGGCTGCTTTCCTGGTGGGATCCATGTGTGGCTGCTTTCCTGGAGCTTTTTTTTTTTTTTTGGTCTTTTTTTGGTTGGGTTGTTTGTTTTCAGCTTAAGGATTCAGATTTAAAAATAAATCTGAAAGTTCATAGGTCTCTTTTCCTGGGAAACTGGAGACCCGAGGTCCCATCCTGTGGTGGCGTGGGCACCTGGCCAGGATCGATGTCACTGGTAGGTGTGGCATCCAGTGGCATCTGGTGGTGTTCCCCAGGCGGTTTCCCACTGGACTGTGAGCCCTTTCCCCCGAAATGTGTGATTTGGAGGGTTTTTGTATTTTTTGTTTTGTTTTATTTTCTGACAGAGTCTCGCTCTGTCTCCAGGCTGAAGTGTCGTGGTGCAATCTCGGCTCACTGCAACCTCCGCCTCTCAGGTTTAAGCAATTCCCCTGCCTCAGCCTGCTGAGTAGCTGGGACTACAGGCACCCGCCACCACGCCCAGCTAATTTTTGTATTTTTAGTAGAGATGGAGTTTCACTGTGTTAGCCAGGATGGTCTTGAACTCCTGACCTCGTGATCCACCCGCCTCAGCCTCCCAAAGTGCTGGGATTACAGGCGTGAGCCACCGTGCCCGACAGTCTCCATCTCTTGACCTCGTAATCCACCCACCCCGGACTCCCAAAGCGCTGGGATTACAGGCGTGAGCTACCACATCCAGCCGATTTGGAGGGTTTTTAAGCCTACAGGAAAGTCAGGGAGCGCAGCGTAAGGTACCCCCGAGTGCCACTTCCTCGAGCGCCGCTTCCCCAAGTGCTGCTTCTCCGAGCACTCTGATCCTCGCTTAGTGTCTGCTGCGCAGCCTTCCCTTCGTCCCCTGTGCCCCTCCGCCCCTTTCCACGGACCTGGAACCACCGAGCCATTGGCTGCACTCACTCCCGGGTCCTATAGCGCCTGGTTGCGGTTGCGTCTCCTCAGTCCTCGTCGTGACCCCACAGAGTCGCTCCGGGTGCCCTCCCTGCTGACGGAGGAGACCGCGGGCTGAAGGGTCCCCAGGGGTTCTCATCTACGGAAGGTGGGAGCTCGCGGCTCCTGGGAGCTGGTGGGTGACAGTGGTGACAGTCAGCAGCTCCGTTCCCGCCCTCCCTTTGCCAGGGGTGAATGGCTCCTGCTTGATGCGGGGCCGGGGAGGCTCTTAGAGGTCAGGCCTCAGCCCCCGTTCCGCTGCCCTGCTGTCTAGCACTGCTGCCCCTCTGACCACCCACTGCCTTTGGGGCCACCTGGGCCACCTGTACCCCTAGGGCCACCCCTCTGTTCTCTGACTGCGTTTCTCCAAAGCAGGCGGAGGCTGAGCGAACTGGTGAGTGAGCCTTTGCTGCTTAATTGTTTTCTCCCTTTTCGCAGGAGGCCACAGGGCCTGGGGGATCCCGGGCCATCAACAACCTTAGAAGATCCAACAGCACCACACAGGTCAGCCAGCCTCGGAGCGGCTCCCCCAGGTAACCCCCAAGGCCCTTGGATAACCCTGGTCCCCTCCAGGGACCTCAGGTACCCCCCAGCCTGCTCCTCCTTGCCTCTGCTCTGCCCTTCCTCCAGCCTCCTGGGTCCTGGGCCCTTGCTGGCTAGCGAGGCCTGGAGTGACATCACGGGTCAGCTTTGTGTCCCAGGCCTCCTCTCGCGTTGGGGTGGGAGGCCCGAGGCAGACACTCTCCTGCACCGCATCCCTCCCTTCCTCCTGGCTGTCCCTGCGGCTTCTGAGACCCTGCCTGAGGGCTGCGCTGAAACCCTTCCCACCTGCCCTCTGAATGTCAAAAGCTGTCATTTGCGAGAGAGGGCAGCACTGTGACCCTTCTGAACCCCCCACACTTTGAGCCCCTGTTCCCACCTTTGCCCACTTAAACTCTGCCGCTGTCTCTTGTGGCCTCCAAACCAGCGGGCTGGGGAGGAGCTGCCTCGATGGCCCCAGTGGGGGTGTTGTGGGGAGTGGAGCCGGTGGTGGCCAGCAGCCTCCAGGGGGGACATCCTGTAGCCCAGAGCGGTAGACGAGGCCCTGGCACCACCTCCCACTAGGCATTGTCCCCAAGCGAGCAGGGTGCTCCCGTGGGGCCGTGGATCTAGTGAAGCCTGAGTTCTGGGCCACCAAGGGCCCTGGTGGCCCCTTCCTGGGAAGACCAAGAACAGCGGCCACCACGCCCCGTCCAGCGCAGCCTCCAGGAGCCGCTCTCAGCTCAGGAACTGGCTTCATGGAGTCCCACCAAGCAAGGGACTGCCAAGGACAGCTGGTGTGTGGGTGTGTGGTGTGAGTGTGGTGTGTGGTGTGTGGGTGTGTGGTGTGTAGTTTGTGTGTGGTATGGTGTATGTGGTATGTGGTATGTTTATGGTCTGTGTGGTGTGTGGTGTGTGTGGTTTGTGGTGTGTGTGTATGTGGTGTGTGTGTGGTGTGTGGTGTGTATGGTGTGTAGTGGATGTGTGTGTGGTGTGTCGTGTGGTGTGGTATGTGGTGTGCCGTGTGGTATATGTGGTTGTGCCTGGTGTGTAGTGTGTGGTGTGTATGTTGTGTGTATGTGGTATGTGTGTGGTGTGTGTGTTACGTGTGTGGTGTGTATGGTGTGTGTGTGGTGTGTGGTGTGTTGTGTGTGTGGTGTGTATGGTGTGTGGTGTGTTGTGTGTATGGTGTGTGGTGTATGGCGTGTTACGTGGTGTATGTAGTGTATGTGTGTGTTGTGTGGTGTGTGTGTGTTATGTGGTGTGTGTGGTGTGTATGGTGTGTGTATGTGTGTGGTGTGTTGTGTGTGTGGTGTGTGGTGTGCAGCGTGTTATGTGGTGTATGTAGTGTATGTGTGTGGTGTATGTGTGGTGTGTGTGGTGTGTGGTGTGTATGTGTGTGGTGTGTTTGGTGTGTGGTATGTGGCGTGTTACGTGGTGTATGTAGTGTATGTGTGTGGTGTGTGGTGTGTGTATGGTGTGTGGTATGTGGTGTGTGTGGTGTGTATGGTGTGTGGTGTGTATGTGTGTTGTGTGTGTGGTGTGTGGTATGTGGCGTGTTACGTGGTGTATGTAGTGTATGTGTGTGTTGTGTGGTGTGTGTGTGGTGTGTGTTATGTGGTGTGTGTGGTGTGTATGGTGTGTGTATGTGTGTGGTGTGTTGTGTATGTGGTGTGTATGGTGTGTGGTGTGTTGTGTGTGTGGTGTGTGGTGT
>NW_022303669.1:0-320 GCF_002776525.5 Piliocolobus tephrosceles | reverse complement strand
TGGTGTGTGGTATGTGGCGTGTTACGTGGTGTATGTAGTGTATGTGTGTGGTGTGTGGTGTGTGTATGGTGTGTGGTATGTGGTGTGTGTGGTGTGTATGGTGTGTGGTGTGTTGTGTGTGTGGTGTGTGGTGTGCGGCGTGTTACGTGGTGTATGTAGTGTATGTGTGTGTTGTGTGGTGTGGTGTATGGTGTGTGTATGTGTGTGGTGTGTTGTGTATGGTGTGTGTATGGTGTGTGGTGTGTGGTGTGTCACCACCCTCAGCCAGGCCATGGTTTTGATCCCAACTGATGAGTTGTGTTTGGTGCAGCTGTGGCCTC
>NW_022303668.1:0-5270 GCF_002776525.5 Piliocolobus tephrosceles | reverse complement strand
GGGACAGGGCGACGGCAGAGCCCCAGAGTGTGTCTGGGTGGAGTCCGCACTTCACCAGGAGAGCTGAGTGGGCCCGGCTGGGGCACAACCTGGTGTCCCAGGGGAAGGGAAGCTCCAGGCCATGCCAGGCTTGGGCCTCCCCACACCCTGCCAGGACAGTTTTGTGGGCTGTGGGGGAGACCCCTAGATTCCAAACTCAGACTCCAGAAACCAGGAAGGAGGGAGCGCGGCCTGTCCTGGGTTCACATGGGGAAACTGAGGCTGCAGAGGAAAGGGCCGGGCCAGGATGCCTGGGAAAGGTGACTTGAGAAGGGCTTATAGGAAGGCAACGGGGCTGTCTGCTCTCCAGAGGGCTCCAGTGGAAAGGAGGGAATGAAGAGGAGGAAGAGGCCCTGGGTGAACCAGACAACCACACCGTGAACCCTCCCAGAGACTTTAGACAGAGAGAGGCGCTCCACACACCCCACACTCCCTGTCATCTCTCACCCCCTCCTCTGTCCACACAGGTCAGCCCAAGGCCACCCCCTCAGTCACTCTGTTCCCGCCGTCCTCTGAGGAGCTCCAAGCCAACAAGGCCACACTGGTGTGTCTCATGAGTGACTTCTATCCGGGAATCTTGACGGTGACCTGGAAGGCAGATGGTACCCCCATCACCCAGGGCATGGAGATGACCACGCCCTCCAAACAGAGCAACAACAGGTACGCGGCCAGCAGCTACCTGAGCCTGAGGCCCGAGCAGTGGAGGTCCCGCAGAAGCTACAGCTGCCAGGTCACGCATGAAGGAAGCACCGTGGAGAAGACAGTGGCCCCTGCAGAATGTTCGTAGGTTCCCAACCCTCACCCCAGCCACAGGGGCCTGGAGCTGCAGGATCCCAGGGGAGGGGTCTGCATCCCAAGCCAGCCAGCCCTTCTCCCTGTACCCAGTAAACCCTCAATAAATATCCTGTTTGTCAACCAGAAATCCTGCCCCCTCACTTCATTTCTTCTCTCTCATATGATTTGATGCTTCTGGGTTCTCAGTGTGGCGTTGGGGGAATCCTGGCACCAGTGGGAAAGCAGCCTGGAGGGGAGGATCACAGTCTCCCAGGCGTGTCCCCTAGAGAAATAGGCCAGGATAGGAGGAGTCGGCTCACTGAACACCGGTCCATCCATTCTCTCCCACCTCCCCTTCCTCCTTGCAGCTCAGCCCCAGACTCACTGTCTACTTTCTGGAGGGAGCTATTTCTGGCTGAGCCTCCAGATATGCCTTCTGTCCGTGTCCTGGTCTGGACCCTCTATCCACCCATGGCCTCTCTTTCCTCAGCCTGGAAATCCTACTTTGGCCTGGAGCCCCTCTGCTTCTGGCCCTGGCCCCTGGAATGCACTCCTTCCTCTCTGCCCAACTCCCCAACCCTGAGAGCTGGACTGTCCAGGACACTCATCAAATTCATGAGCTCTTATATTTTGGGCCCACCTTGATTTTTCACCTGACAGCAGGTTCAAAAGTGTGATAAAAACAGGAGGAAGCCAGGAAGGAAATATACATGAAAGGCCTGCAAGAGGATCAGGACACTTGCAAAAGATAGGCTCTGAGCTCCCCAGGAACCAGTGCAAGAAGGGTAATAGGTGCTCCATAACTTATTTCTTTTTTCCTTTTTTCTTTTTTGGGACAGAGTCTGGTTCTGTCACACAGGCTGGAGTGAAATGGTGCAATCTTGGTTCACCGTAACTTCCACCTCCTGTGTTCAACCCATTCTCCTGCCTCAGCCTCCCCAGAGTTGGACGTGGGGCCTGGTGGGAGGTGTTTGGTTAGTGGTGGATCCCTCATGGCTTGGTGCTGTCTTCCTGATAATGAGTGGGTTCTCGTGGCATCTGGTTGTTTAAAAGTGTGTAGCACCTCCCTGTCAACTCTCTTGCTCTCGCTCTGGCCATGTGAGACATCTGTTCCCCCTTCACCTTCTGTCATGATTGGAAGCTTCCGGAGGTCTCCCCAGAAGCTGAGCAGATGCCAGCATGCTTCCTGTACAGCCTGCAGACCTGCGAGCCAACCAAACCTCTTTTCTTTATACATTACCTGGTCTCAGGTGTTTATGTACAGAAATTCGAGAATGGACTGATAGAGACATTAATCTTATTAGTAAGGGCAGAGCCTCTCACCTCCCTAAAGCCACCACCTCATAATACCATCACATTGGAGATGAGGTTCCAACCTGAATTCTGGTGGGACGCAAACACTGAGACCATAGTACCCTATCTCCAAATACAGACACATTCTGAGGACCTGGGGTTAGGACTTCCAACGTATGAATCTGGAGGAGCACAATTCAGCCTGGAACATCTGCTTTGGTTTGGGCTTCCCTGCAAGCAGGCCTCAAAGAAAGGCTGTTGGGCTTGGAGCTTGTTTGGGACGAGCACTCCCAGGGGCAAGAGTGGGGGATGGGGAGGGGGAGAGCAAAACAGGAACAGCAAGAAAACCAACGCAAAGGCCAGGCACAGTGGTTCACACCTGTTATCCCAGCGCTTTGGGAGGCCGAGGCGGGCGGATCACGAGGTCAAGAGATCAAGACCATTCTGGCCAACATAGTGAAACCCCGTCTCAACTAAAAGTACAAAAATTAGCTGGGCATGGTGGCGCTTGTCTGTAGTCCCAGCTACTTGGGAGGCTGAGGCAGGAGAATTGCTTGAACCCGGGAGGCGGAGGTTGCAGTAAGCCGAGATTGTGCCACCGCACTCCAGCCTGGGCGACAGAGCGAGACGCTGTCTGGGCTTTCTGGGATATGTGTCTCAATTTTATTCACGAAAAGACACAGCCCTGCCCACTCTGTATATTTGAATTGTTTTATTACTTGGGCATGAGTTCTCTCTCTCTCTCTATATATATATTTATATACACACACATATAATTATATATATTTATATAATATATACAATTATATGTATTCTATATTATATAGAATATATATTATACATCATATGTAATAATAGACCTGTGATATATAATATATAACATATATAACATAATATGTAACATATATAATAAAATATGTATGGATATATGTGTGTGTGATGTATGATTGTGTGTGTATACGTATAAACCGCTTGAGGATAAGTTACGTATATCATAGCCCCTTATCCCTAAATACTTCAGTTCGTGTTCTCTAAGAATAGGGATATTCTGTTATATAACCACAGAAGAGTTATCTTCAAAAGTTTACATTGATACAGTATATTTAGCTAATATACCAGGTCCCTATTCTAATTTTGCCAGTTCATCTAATAATATCTTTTTGAGCATTTTCCCCATCTAGTACAGAATCCAGTCCAGAGTTAGGTACTATACTTAGTTAACTGTTAGGCCTTTTTTTTTGAGACGAAGTCTTGCTCTGTTGCTTAGGCTAGAGTCCAGTGGCACAATCTTGGCTCACTGCAACCTCCGCCTCCCAAGTTCAAGCAATTCCCCTGCCTCAGCCTCCCGAGTAGGTGGGATTACAGGCGCCCACCACGCCTGGCTAATTTTTGTATTTTTTTGTAGAGATGGGGTTTCACCACGTTGGCCAGGCTTGTCTTGAACTCCTGACCTCAGGTGATCTGCCCACCTCGGACTCCCATAGTGCTGGGATTACAGGCGTAATCCATCGCGCCCGGCCAGTTCTTATGTCTTGTTAGCCTCTTAATCTGCATCCTACATTTATGAGGAGTATAAAGAAACTAGTTTACCTTGGTGGAATATTCTTTTTTTTTTTTTTTTTGTATACACACAACATGATTTATTTTCCTATTCGCCTAGTACTAGCCAAATGTGTATGTATATTGCTATTATAAACAACCCTGTGATTAACATCTTTGTATCAAGATCTGCCTCTACTTTGAACAGTTTCCTTATTGCCAATAGTTATTTTAAAATAAATAGTTATTTTAAAGGGAAATTGACACATACACATAGCACACTGGCACAAAACTGGCAAGTAGCAGATAAGTGCTCTTCTAATTTCAGTTTCTTAGCTTTCATGTAGAATGAACAATTACAGTAATACAGGCTGAGGGAAAACAAAGGTATTACTGAAATACACCAGGGACAGCCTAAAACAGTGTTAGAAAGCAAGTTCATGCTGCTCAACATTAGCAAGGCAAGGGAAATAAGGAAAAAAATACACGAAAGTGGCTATCACAGGCCGGACATGGTGGCTCACGCTTGTAATCCCAGCACTTTGGGAGGCTGAGGCGGGCGGATCACAAGGTCAGGAGATCGAGACCATCCTGGCTAACATGGTGAAACCCTGTCTCTACAAAAAACACAAAAAATTCTCCAGGCGTGGTGGCCGGTGCCTGTAGTCCCAGCTACTCGGGAGCCTGAGGCAGGAGAATGGTGTGAACCTGGGAGGCAGAGCTTGCAGTGAGCTGAGATCATGCCACTGCATTCCAGCCTGGGCAACAAAGTGAGACTCCATCTCAAAAAAAAAAAAAAAAAAAGTGGCTATCACAGAAAAGCCAGCTTATTACTTTAGGTTTTGTGGGAGACTACAGGTCACATAAAAGCAGTCTTAACAATAATTTAACCACATGTGCAATCAACATTTACAAAACGAAATTATATGCAATATATAATACAAATATTTTGCCTATAGTTTAATTTCCAAAGTCACATATCGAATGACTGAAATGTACATAAACATTCTTTTATGATGGACCAGAACATCTACATTATCATGACTTAGAAAAAGAAAACAGATGCAAAATAGTGTTAGGAGACTTTCTTACCTGAAATTACAAGACTAAGTGTGTGTGTGTATGTGTGTGTACACATATTTAAATCCCTTTATTCTCATTTGATCCTTTTGGCTGAACTTTATTCATATATTATCTGCCCTTCTTCTTGTAGTCTCTCTCCTGAAAGGCATTATTATCCGGTCATTGAAGCCAAACCTCTTTCTTCTTCTTTTTTTTTTTTGAGACGGAGTCTTGCTCTGTCGCCCGGGCTGGAGTGCAGTGGCCGGATCTCAGCTCACTGCAAGCTCCGCCTCCCGGGTTTATGCCATTCTCCTGCCTCAGCCTCCCGAGTAGCTGGGACTACAGGCGCCTGCCACCTTGCCCGGCTAGTTTTTTGTATTTTTAGTAGAGACGGGGTTTCACCGTGTTAGCCAGGATGGTCTCAATCTCTTGACCTTGTGATCCGCCCGTCTCGGCCTCCCGAAGTGCTGGGATTATGGGCTTGAGCCACCGCGCCCGGCCAAAGCCAAACCTCTTTCACCAGCTCCCAATCTCTAGACATCAAGTGTTAACAAGACATCTTC
>NW_022303667.1:2184-2298 GCF_002776525.5 Piliocolobus tephrosceles | reverse complement strand
TTCTATGGTTCAATTTGCATCAGATTATATGTTAGAGGAAAATTAAAGATCCAGCAATCTTAGCTTGTGACAGAATACAATTCTGAGTGTAACCTTATGAATGTCTACCTAATT
>NW_022303667.1:0-2174 GCF_002776525.5 Piliocolobus tephrosceles | reverse complement strand
CTCTTTAAATTAGCAAATACTGATAAAACCCACAATTAGGGAAAAAACACGTATAGAAGAGTGTGGAAATTAAAACTACTCCTAACACATTTATCTAACATGAATTCTAACACATGTATCTTGTCCACAAGTGATAGGACAGAAATATTGACATAAATTAGTGCATACATAATTTCCAAACCCGAGGCTGAGAAGTGGAGCTTTTACATGAAAAGGGCGTTCATTTTATGACATGTTATAATGCTTAATGTGAGTTGCATTTACTATCTCGTAAGTATTTTACAATGACACTATGATGTAGTTCCAGTGTTCCAGGGAAAACAAGGAAATGGATGCACAGATATGGTTTCAGGAGTTTAACAGGGATAATGAGGAATTCATGACAAATGCCAGAAATGAAACTCAGAATTTTTGTGTCAATCTCAGCCTCAGACCCTTTTTGCTGTATTAAGAAAAGCTAAATGTATTAGAAATACAGCCTAAGAGTTCTGCCTTGCCCCATGACTCCGAATTTGCCCTGAGGCATTTGAAAATACAAAAAGAACTGCATAAAGAAGGGTTTCCAAAGTTTATGATAAAAATGCTGTGGGAAGTATCTACTATTTAAAGCATACGTAGAATCTACTTCTTCTTGTATGATTTCCATGGCACTCACAGAAAATCATTCCCTCTGCATAGCTACTTCCTCTCATCAGGAATTTGGGGAGTTCCCAGTGGGAATTTCACATCAGCATAGGGAACATCATTTATATAGCTCTTAGTGCAAATGATATCCCTGAAGTTATCGATACATTAGCCTTAGGATCAAGCGTGGTTCTCTTCCCAATAAAGGCCCCAGCAGCTCCTCCCCTTATAGTTGTTGATGCTTTTCTAAGTACATAAAATCCTCACAATGTTTGACAACTGTTCATGAGATTTTATTACATGCAAAATATTTATGAGATATTTGAAGGCCTCCAAACAATTAGAATTTCAAATTTTTATAAAATACAGAATTTGAAAGATTGAGTCTCTTCCTTGTGTAATGTACTTTGCCAGAGAAACCCCAGAGCAGTGATGCTTGATCTTGAATGTGACAGAAAGCGGACCCTGTCCACCCAGTAGGTATTAATCTTATCATACCTAGATTACAAAATATTCACTATTGACAAAAACAATGATGCAGTCATCATTTCACTGCCCTCTGATGAACAAACCATTTCCATCTTTTGACTCCGAATAGGTATTCTTCCAATTTGCTTTTTAGTGTCATTGCAAGTAATTACTCTCAAAATAGCTCAATAATGTCAAATAAAGGCTAGAAATATCTGAATTTCCTAGACTCCAATTGGAACATTCTACTATAGAAATCATAATTGATTTCATCTGCAGATTAAAGAGCCTGGCCAGAAAACAACTCTACAAAATAAAACAGAATGCTGATATCAGAGCCATATATTTGGTCATTGTAGTCATAGAAACAGATATTCAAGGATGGCATAGCCCTTCACCTTGTAACTAGACTATGTGATCCTTATTTTCCAATAACTGATTTATCTACAGATAGGAATGTATTTTATAGATTTGAATCATTAATCTTTGAATTATTATAGCAATTTTTTTTTTTTCACTGAGCCTAGTTACAAACTATGTATAATTTGGTAAAAATTGAGCTATCCCTTTCAATAAAAGGTTTCTTTCTTTGTATAGAAAATTGGATTAGATTGTACTAGAAGAAACTTTCAGAACACTAGGCTAAGCAAGAACTATTTAACACTTTCCTTGAAACATTTGAGTATTCAAAAATTACAGTCTCATAGGTCTGCTAATTCTCCTATGCTAATTCTGCTAAAAAAGAATGATTCAAATAATTGCTACATTTTTTTCCCTTAAGTGTGGCTCACTTGTAGTATGCTATTATTCGGTCACAATAAATGGTTTTAAAAAAAAGCATTGGTAAATTTCTGAAATTAGCCTTCTTATTTTGCTTATGACTTCAGAAAAGATCAGGAGTTTTGAAAGTGCATTTTGTTCAGAAATGAAAATACTTAAGAGGTGGGTGGGGGAAGGCATAATAGTAGTTAAGATTTTACTAGCAAATGTTTAATTTGGATTGAATAAATGTATTTTGTGAGCAACAGATGCACAAATGAGTTTGTGCTTTAATGCCAACTGCTTTAAATATAATTTTTATA
>NW_022303665.1:2648-13242 GCF_002776525.5 Piliocolobus tephrosceles | reverse complement strand
CTCTGATACCTTGGTTATAAATTACTCCTATTTCAGTTATCCAAGCTATGGTGTCCTTTTTACATTAAGATTCCTGGCCGAGTGCGGTGGCTCATGACTGTAATCCCAGCACTTTGCGAGGCTGAGGCAGGGGGATCACCAGAGGTCAGGAGTTCAAGACCGACCTGTTCAACATGGTGAAACTCTGTCTCTACCAAAAATATTAAAAAAAAAAAAATTAGCCAGGCATGGTGGCACGCGCCTGTAATTGCAGCTACTCACTACTCAGGAGGCTGAGGCACAAGAACCGCTTGAACCTGGGAGGCTCAGGTTGTAGTGAGTGTGAGACTCCTTAAAAAAAAAAAAAAAAAATTCTGCATGACAAGATTGGATTGATCCAATAACGTCAATTATATTTGATACAATCTCATTCTCACCTTGGCTTTTTGGTTTGTGCACCTCCCCGATCAAAATACACAGGTTGAAACCTAATATCCAATATTTGGCATTTTCATTATGGCAGCCCAAACTGACTACCACGGTCCTCTACATTCTCTGACTCTCTTTCTGCTACTCTCACTAGAAATTGGGCTTCTAGTACATTCCACTATGCCATTCACCTCCTTTGAATGGGTCTGCCTCCCTGGCAAAATAGTGAGAGGATATAAAGAGAAAAATAACAGAGAAATTTTCTTCCACACTTTTTGGAACAAAGGTCTTCTGTCAGAGGGAAGGATGTTCCCCACTCAGAGTTTTAGATGCCTGACCAGCTGGTGCCCGTACTCTCATTGGAGGATTACACCTTCAGGAATGGGGCTGGCATGCCTGGAGGCCGACCTTGAAGAAGAAAGGAATTTCTCATGTTCTCTTTGTCTTTTAGGAATCTCCTATCCTATTTCTTCAAACACAAAGGTGTTTCTAGAAAAAATGAAAACATAAATTGCCTTAGAAGACTTTCTGTCTCTGTATCACGTGCAATTCTTCAATTTTATATGCCTTTAAGTCCAGGCTAGAAGACAGAGAAGGAAAAATAAAGTAAAGGAAACTAACCACCCTATCAAAATATTAGTTTGAATTCTGGCTTTCTTCCCTAATTCTCCTGCTTCTATTTACTATTTTTATCTAAAGTTTTTGCTTTAGAATAGTTTTAGATTTACAGAAAATTTACAAAGATAATACAGAGTTTCCATATACATGGACCCAGTTCCCCATGTTGTTAACACCTCTATTAGTATGACATTTTTTTTTTATAATTAACAACCCAATATTGACACATTACTATTAAGTAAATTTCATATTTTATTCGATTGTTTTTTAGTTTTTGTCTAACATGATTCTCTGTTCAAGGATCTCATCTGGAATCCCATTGTCCATTTAATTTTCATATCTCTTTATTTTTAACTGGTCTGTGACCATTTCTCAGACTTACTTTGGTTTATGAACTTGATAGTTTTCAGAAGTACACTGAGTATTTTGTAGAATGCCTCTCAATTTTAATTTGTCTGATTGTTTTATGATTAGACTGAAATTATTTGTTTTGGGAAGCAAGACTAGAGGATTTAATTGCCATTCTTATAACATGATTTCAAGAGTTGAAATTAACTTTGACCACCTGAATAAATGTAGGGTTTGTTAGGTTTCTCCACTGAAGAAGCATTCCTATACACCAACAATAGACAAGTAGAGAGCCAAATCATGAATGAACTCCTATCCACAATTGCTACAAAGAGAATAAATACCTAGGAGTACAACTTACAAGGTATGTGAAGGACCTGTTCAAGGATAACTACAGAGCACTCTTATAATAACTAACCTGCTTCATGACAGCCCATTAATCCATGAATAAATAAATCCATTCATGAGGGCTCTCCTCACCCAACTACCTCTTAGAGACCCTACCTCTTAACACTCATACACTGAGGATTAAGTTTCAATATGAGTTTCAGTGGGTACAAACATTCAAATCATGGCATTCTACCCCTAATTTTCCAAAATTCATTTCCTTCTCACATACACATGCATTCATTCCATCCTCATAGTCCCAACGTCTTAACATGTTCCGGTACGAATTTAAAAGTCCAAAGTTGGCCGGGTGCAGTGGCTCACCCTGTAATCCCAGCACTTTGGGAGGCCAAAGCGGGTGGATCATGAGGTCAAGAGATAGAGACCATTCTTGCCAACATGGTGAAACCCCGCCCTACTAAAAATACAAAAATTAGCTGGGTGTGGTGGCACTTACCTGTAGTTCCAGCTTCTAGGGAGGCTGAGGCAGGAGAATCACTTGAACCCAGGAGGCGGAGGTTGCAGTGAGTCGAGATTGTGCCACTGCACTCCAGCCTAGCGACAGAGCAAGACTCTGTCAAAAACAAAACAAACAAACAAACAAAAAAAACAAAGTCCAAACTCATCTGTAAGCCTGCAAAATCAAAACAAGTTATCTACTTCCAAGATACAATAGTGAGAAAAGTATCGAGTACACATTCTCAAAGAGAAAAATAAGCCAGAAGAAATGAGTAACAGGCTCCAAGCAAATTTGAAACCCAACAGAGCAGTTATTAAATTTTAAAGCTGAAGGCTAATCACTTTTCATATCTGGTATTCCACACACACTGGGGTAAGGAGTGTGTCCACAAGATGTCAGGCAACCTCACTGCTGTGACTTTGCTGGGTTCAGCCCACATGGATGCTCTTACAGGTTGGAGTTGCCCATTGGTGCCTGCAGCTCTTCCACGTGCATGTTGCAGGCTGTCAGTGGCTCTACAGTTTGATAAGAATGTGAATTAGTTCAGTCACTGTGGAAAGTGGTCTGGAGATTTCTCAAAGAACTCAAAACAGAGCTACCAGTCGACCCAGTAATTCCATTAGTAGATATATACCCAAAGGAAAATAAATCATTTTCCTTTGAATAAATCGCCAGAATCTTTGTGGTGATGGAACTATTCTGTACCCTGACTCTATCAATGTTAATATCCTGCTTGTGACATCGTATTATGGTTTTGCAACATGTTACTAGTGAATACAATTAGATATGCTCAATCTCTATAGTTTGTTTATAAATGTAATGATATTTAGTTGCAGAATCTTCTGTATCTATCTTTCAATTATCATCCTGGGTTTGTTGTCTTATTATTAAGAAATCATCCTCCCTTCAATTCTACATATGGTTTCCTTGGCTTTCTTCTAAGAATCTATTAGTACAGTTGTAATTCATTTGGGAGAGTGACTTAATATATGAATCCGATTTGTTTTTCCACATGGATATCAAGTAGAACAAGTCCCGTTTATTGAAGTAGTAATCTTCTATACTTTGCTATCCTTTTCATGTTACATTTTCGTTAACTGATCTTGAGCGTTCATTTTTTCAAATAATCATTTAAACCATCTCCTCTTATTGAAAGTT
The DNA here is from genome assembly GCF_002776525.5 of Piliocolobus tephrosceles. Lineage (NCBI taxonomy): Eukaryota > Metazoa > Chordata > Mammalia > Primates > Cercopithecidae > Piliocolobus > Piliocolobus tephrosceles. Next base: position 9,863 of record NW_022303665.1, on the reverse strand, counting down.
TTTAGTTGGCTTATCAGCCGATTGCTGAATGTCAAATGCTTGACCTCAAAGATGTGAATACTACTTTGTAACATGCTACGCCTATTTGTCAAGTTTAATTCTCCCATCAAAAAAGAAAACTTAAAGAAAAAGAATGTTTTTGATGACATGACATTCCATATTCAACTAATGTGTTTTAATCGATTTTCTGATGTCAAAATGTGTGTTCTCAATGTTTTCTTGTTTTTTTCCTCTATCGAAAACTGGAAAAGCTCCTCATTATGAGCTCCAATCCAGACTCTGTTCTAGCACTGAAAATGTTATCATCAAGCTGTGTCAAACTTGTCACTTAGACCTTTCAGAGTCTCAGCAATAATTCTTGCTTTTACAACCCCATTCTTCACCATTCCCGGTGCACACCTATTCCCTCTTAAGTAATCCAATCGTGAACAGAGCTTTTGGCACATCCTTACTCACAACTTGGCCCACCTTGAGGCCAGATTCCTTGTCAATTTCCATCAGGCCAAGATCCTCGAGGGTTGGAAGTTTGTATTTTCTATCATTTATCTCCAAACCTGTACAGTGTTCTTGAAACAGGCATTTGATGAATGAAGTATTCTATTATCAAAAATTTTCTTTTGAGTTGAAAAGCAAATATGACTGTATATACTCCCTCATTTTGCTGATTGAGAAACAAAGACCAGAGTGGTGGTGTGAATGTTTAAGTTTGCTTAGATGCGCAGAGCCTAAATTAAGATCCAATTCTGCTGGACTGCCAGTGCAATGTACTTTAGAGGACTTCAGGCCACTGTTATCCATCAGTGTTTTGCTGAATCACCCTCCATCTCTTTCTCTTCTACCCTCTTCGCTCTATAATCATATGCCTTTTTCAGATTTTACATTTTTATTTTTATTTCCATTTTCTGTAGGTGCACATAGGTGTATACATTACTGGATTGCATCAGATATTTTGATATAGGCATGTAATGCATAATAATCACATGAAAATAAACGAGGTAACCATCACCTTAAGCATCTTCTTACATTTGTATATATTTTAATTTCTCTGTGGACTTTCTCCTGCACCATAACCTCTTAACAATTATTGTAACCTTTAACATTATTGTATAATTATTTCCAAAGCGTATTTAAAAGCAGGTACATATTCTCTCCATGGCTATGCTTTGAGATAATAATATTGGAGATGAAATCCTCTTAGCTGAGAAAAGGAAAGGCTGTGATATGACATTCCATCAAAAAATTGCAAACAAATTTTTCTTTTAAAATATTTCATTTTAAAAATGTTTTTGATTACTGTACTTCTTAAGTGTGAAAAATTGTCTCCTGGACCCATTTTTCTCAGAAGAAAATGAATTGCAATCAATATTTGCGATATTTCAGGCTCCTGAGAACAATGGCTCCTATTTGGGAAACAGGAGCCAGGATTGGAGAAATTAAATCAGTGAGCTATTTAGTTTCCTTGCAATGCTTCTAAACCATCTAAGCTTTAAAAACTTCTTTCAAGGTACCTGCTTTTCCCCTATTCAATTATAATTAGGGTTGATTGACTGCCAGAGATTAAAGGAGCCATAACTTTTCTGTAATTCTCAAAAGTGTTACAAGCATTAGAAGGTGAAGCCATCCCTTGGTTGGCAATAACACACTTACAGATGATCTAAAAGAGACGAATGAGTGGACTGCTTTAAATTAAATGAAAATACTTAATACCTGTGTGGCTATCATCAAAATAAATATGGCCATTTTACTCAGTAGCGCTAATCACAGAGGTTTCATTAGTTAAAAACAAAACAAAACAAACACAAAACAAAACAAACAAAAAAATGATTTCATTGGTGACCTGGATATAAGTGTTTTTCAGCATGCCATATTTATATCCACACATAATTTTTCCTCAAAAAGAAAAGCATGCTTTGCTATATGTGCATTTTTTACGTATGAATGTTGATTTCTGCTTCAGAGAATGTAGCTTTTTGACGGTAGCGTCTTCATAAATGTCCGTAGTAGCAATAGCATTTATTGAAGAGACTTTAGGATTTACAGGACAGCCCTACAATATCTGTTTTCCTGTGCCTTCTGCGATGACTTCTCAATGCTCTTTTGCTAGATTAATGGTCATATTGCCTTGTGAGCGTGTTGATTTTGTATGATTTTGTGAATTACTTTGCATTCCATTATGCCATATCGTTTTGACTCTTTTTTAACCTCGTTTTTCTTCAATGGAGTTCTTCAAATTATATGACATATGGCTCAACCAAAATGCCAAAAAAAATTATAAATCAAATTACGTGGATATTAAGCATTTTGTGGTGAAACAAGACTTACTGTAATTCCTCATCTATGAGCTCCGTATGTGTCAATTCATCACTATAGCAGTCTTGTCAGTTTTTAACTTGGTAAATAATTATTCCCACATCTAGTCTTCTAGGGGGCTTGGCAGGCTATCTTGCCAGCTGGTCCACATTAATAAATACACAAACTGCTTATGAACTGTGGCTGTGCTGCATTTTCAGCTGAGTGATATCACACTTACATGCAGGGTGATTATACTGTTTGAAGCTCCATTTTCACATGAAGGCATTTTCTTCACACTTTGTAGAAAACTGTTTTTAGTTTTTCAGGAAAGGCTAGCAGATTGCCAGCCTAACAAGTGAGGAAAGGTTGGTTATTTGTTTATGTCTGGGGCCGCACTAATATTAAATAGATGGCTTGTCAGAATCATCGTCTTTGCGTTAATACAGCGTGTGACTGTATTTATGGGCATGCAACGATCAAAATATCATGACCAGATGCCAGTAAGGAAGCCATTGTATTCCTTTCCCTGGGAAAATGTTTTCTGTGTCTACACATCCAATAATGTCATGTTGATATGGTTTGGCTCTGTCCCCACCCAAATCTCACCTTGAAGTGTAATAATCTCCACATGTCAAGGGTGGGGCCAGGTAGAAATAACTGAATGATGGTGGTGATTTTGCCCGTACTGTTCTCCTGGTCGTGAATAAGTCTCTCTAGATCTGTTGGTTTTGTAAATGGGACTCCCTTTGCTCTTCATTCATTTTCTGTCATGATTGTGAGGCCTCCCAAAACATATGGAACCATGAGTCCATTCAACCTCTTTCCTTTATAGATTACCCAGTCTCAGGTATACGTTTATTAGCAGTGTGAAAACAAACTAACACACATGTCAAAACAAAAATCAGTGTTGTTATTCTCCACAACCCTCTGTATCACCTAAGTGTGGCTTCTTTTGATATTAAAAGAAAGCTCTTTTCTAGAAAAGGTATGAACATATGACTACATAATACTGTGATGCTTTAATGTGTGTGCATGCAAACACATACATACATTTGTGTTTATTTTCAAAGGAAGAAATGGACTCCAGTTATGTACATTTGTTTTTAAAATGTACATCTGATTGTATGATTTCTTGAGTGGGTGTCTTATAAACATCCATTAAAAACCAAAAAGCCATAATGACCTTACCTTTTGTGAATACAACATAACCATAAGGTTTCTTGCTATCTAGACAAATGCTGCTGCCATCTCATTTCTGTGTCCATTTTATGTAGGCAAGGCATACAAACAAACACTAACAATTGTCTCTAACAGATGCTGGTCCTTCATTCATATCACCTTTCATTTGAATTTTTAAAAAATAAGGCTGACTGTGCTGCTTATGCATAATACATTGGAGCCTTCTGAAGAGTTACAATGCAGGTATGCATTCTTACTTCTCTTTCTGAGAGTGTTCTCCGACCACCCTGGACAGGGGCAGACTGGAAGTGCTACATCAGTATCATCCCAGGAGCTACCCTCAACAAATGAGGAACAGAAATCATTGAATAAATATCCCAGCTTCCTCACTTCTTGGTAGAATAATTCTGAGACATGATGCACACAGCGCCTCAGAGGATTGCCGACAGGATGGAGTCCCACTTGCCCACAGTGGTAACCTTGTCATCAACATAGATTTTATTGACTCTCCTCCCTTCCCTTTCTCCTTTCCTCACCGTCTCCAGTGCTTTCTGTGATGACTTCCCAAATAAACAACTTACAGTTAAATCTTTGCCTCAGAGTTGACTTTTGTAGGAACCCAAATTAAGACATTGACTTTAGCCAATAAAATAATGAAGACAAATACCTAGCAAAAAATTCTTATTCTAGATCCCTAAGGTGTAGTATTTTCATTTTATTGCATTCACCAATGTTAGCTAAATAATGCCCCTCTCATTTGAATAATTAAAAAATAAAGCTGACTGTACTGCTTGTGCATAATCATTTACTAATTTCTTTTTGGAGATTTATCCTATTAATTTTATTTAAGCTACCATCTCTGTGCAGATAACTCCCAAGTTTACAGTTCCATTAAACCTTCTCCTATTTTCCATTCTCCACTTGTCCTTGGTCTATGTTTACTGGGATCACGTTTTTGACTGAAAACTCAAATATTTCTAAGGTTTAATTATTAATCCCTTTTCCCTTTCTCCAAACTAGCTATCCTTTCTAACTCACCAGCGGTTCCTTACCTCCAATCTTCTATCATCCGCTGTCAACTCCACTTTATCTGTTCTATCCAGTCAACAATCAAGTGCATATCACTTCATAATACCTTGCATGACTGTCTTTATATTTTCCTGTTACTCACTTAGTTCCAGCTTAGGTTCAGACTATGATAATAACTTCATAACTGTTTTTTTCTGCCAATTTCCTGGCCCAAATACTTCTTATTTACCAATATGATTTCATCTTCCTAAAACTGCCCACTGCACATGGCATGAAGTCCAGACTTCTTAGAAAGACATTCAAATGCCTCCAGAAACTAAATTGTCTGCTTGAGTTCCCAGTATTTTCCCACTTGAACATTGCATTCTAGCCAGCAAGGTTTATTCACTCTATCCTTGATACATGTGATACTTTCCATCTTTAACAATTTCCTCTAACTTTGTGGTGTGATGGCTGTTTATTCATATCTGAATCTTTCTCTAATTCTAACAAAGACTCCTAGAAGGTTATTTCTAGAAAATTCCAATCACTTCATTTACAAGTGGGTAAAACCAGGCCTGGAGAAGTACTGTGATTTGCTTAAAGACATGGATATTAAGTAACAGATGTAAGAGAGAGTAGAACAAAATTTTCAAGGGAGTATTGTATTAATCATTCCAAGCCATCTCCTTCTGACTTCCCAGGGCAATGATTTTCCATATGATTTGTGTTACAATTAATAGTATACCTCAAGCTCACTATTGCTTTAATGATTTGAAATGTAGACCAAAACTATTATTTCAATTTAATATGATTTTCTCCCAAGGTTGATTCAAAGCTCTTGAAGAACAGGGATCATATATTTTACTTCTTTATAGAGTTCAAATAATGGTAATGAGGTAATGATTATGGAATACTAACAATATTTTTGAGTATATATTATGTGTCAGACACTGTGATAAAGTCATTTTATATACAATTCCATTTAAGTTTCATAATAACTTTATGTGGCAATGCTATTATCATTGCCTTTGTATGTAAAACAATGAATCGCAAAGAAGTTAAATAACTTCAAGGTCACAAAGCTAGTAATTATCATGGACAGCCTTTAACATTACGCATGTATAAATAAAATTCCTGAAATATTTCTTTAACTTGCAAAAACAATTCGATAATTTGGAATTTTTGGCTATTGAATACTCGTAGTTTCTTCACTGCTTCTCATTTTGTTCACAGTGTAAAATTTACTGTGTTCACTACATTTATTGCTTTCCTTTGACAACTCTATAATCCTTGGTTTAGCGTGTAGTCACAATTCCCCAACAAAACCAACACGATTTCACTGAGCAGTGGTTTGTAGTTCTCCTTGAAGAGGTCCTTTACATCCCTTGTAAGTTGGATTCCTAGGTATTTTATTCTCTTTGAAGCAATTGTGAATGGAAGTTCATTCCTGATTTGGCTCTCTGCTTGTCTGTTACTGGTGTATAAGAATGCTTGTGATTTTTGCACATTAATTTTGTATCCTGAGACTTTGCTGAAGTTGCTTATCAGCTTAAGAAGATTTTGGGCTGAGACGATGGGGTTTTCTAAATACACAATCATGTCATCTGCAAACAGGGACAATTTGACTTCCTCTTTTCCTAACTGAATACCCTTGATTTCTTTCTCTTGCCTGATTGCCCTAGCCAGAACTTCCAACACTATGTTGAATAGGAGTGGTGAGAGAGGGCATCCCTGTCTTGTGCCAGTTTTCAAAGGGAATTTTTCCAGTTAATTCAAGATGGATTAGAGACTTAAATGTTAGACCTAATACCATAAAAACCCTAGAAGAAAATCTAGGTAGTACCATTCAGGACATAGGCATGGGCAAGGACTTCATGTCTAAAACACCAAAAGCAACGGCAGCAAAAGCCAAAATTGACAAATGGGATCTCATTAAACTAAAGAGCTTCTGCACAGCAAAAGAAACTACCATCAGAGTGAACAGGCAACCTACAGAATGGGAGAAAATTTTTGCAATCTACTCATCTGACAAAGGGCTCATTTCCAGAATCTACAAAGAACTCAAACAAATATACAAGAAAAAAACAAACAACCCCATCCAAAAGTGGGGAAAGGATATGAACAGACATTTCTCAAAAGAAGACATTCATACAGCCAACAGACACATGAAAAAATGCTCATCATCACTGGCCATCAGAGAAATGCAAATCAAAACCACAATGAGATACCATCTCACACCAGTTAGAATGGCAATCATTAAAAAATCAGGAAACAACAGGTGTTGGAGAGGATGTGGAGAAATAGGAACACTTTTACACTGTTGGTGGGATTGTAAACTAGTTCAACCATTATGGAAAACAGTATGGCGATTCCTCAAGGATCTAGAACTAGATGTACCATATGACCCAGCCATCCCACTACTGGGTATATACCCAAAGGATTATAAATTATGCTACTACAAAGACACATGCACACGTATGTTTATTGCGGCACTATTCACAATAGCAAAGACTTGGAATCAACCCAAATGTCCATCAGTGACAGACTGGATTAAGAAAATGTGGCACATATACACCATGGAATACTATGCAGCCATAAAAAAGGATGAGTTTGCGTCCTTTGTAGAGACATGGATGCAGCTGGAAACCATCATTCTTAGCAAATTATCACAAGAAGAGAAAACCAAACACCGCATGTTCTCACTCATAGGTGGGAACTGAACAATGAGCTCAC
>NW_022303665.1:0-2548 GCF_002776525.5 Piliocolobus tephrosceles | reverse complement strand
AAAAAAAAAAAAAAAAAAAAAAAAAAAAAAAAAAAAAAAAAAGAAAACCCTCAAAAAACTTGCTATAGTAGTAACATACCTCAGCATAATAAAAGCCATATGCTACAGACCCACAGCTTGTATCATATTGATTGGGGGTAAGCTGAAAGCCTTTCTTCTAAGATCTGGAATGCAAGGCTGCCCACTTTCACCACGTTATTTAACGTAGTACTGGAAGTCTTATCTAGGGCAATCAGACAAGACAAAGAAATAAATGGCATCCAAGCTGGAAAGAAAGAAGTGAAATTATCCTTCTTTGAGGATGATATCATCTTATATTTGAAAAAAAATCCTGACGACTCCATTAAAAAACTTTTAGAACTAATAAATTCTGTAAAGTTGCAGGATACAAAATCAGCATACAAAATTCAGTAGCATTTCTATATGCCAACAGTGAAAATGTAAAAAAAATTAAAAAGTAATCCCATTTACAATAGCCACACATAAAATTAAATGCCTAGGAATTAAACAAAGAAGTAAAAGACCTGAAAAATGAAAACTATAAAACACTGATGAAAGGAATCAAAGAGGACAAAAAATGGAAAGGTATTCCATATTCGTGGATTGAAAGAATAAATATTGTTAAAATGACCATACTACCCAAAGCAATCCACAGATTCAATGCACTGTCTCTCAAAATACCAGTGACATTCTTCAAAGAAATAGAAAAAAGTATCATAAAATTGATATGAAACCCCACAAAATTCAAAATAGCCAAAGCGATCCAAGAAAGAACAAATCTGGAGGAATCACATTACCTGACTTCCAATTATGCTACAGAGCTATAGTATAATAACCAAAACAATATGGTTCTGGCATTAAAAGAGAAACAAAGATCAATGGAACAGAATAAAGAACCCAGAAACAAATCCACACACCTACAGTGAACTCATTTTTACCAATGATTCCAAGAACATACATTGGGGAAAGGGCAGTGTCCTCAATAAATTGTGCTGGGAAAACTGGATATTCATATGCAGAAGAATGAAATTAGAACCCTATATCTTGCCACATATAAAAGTGAAATACAAATGGATTAAATACTTAAATCTAAGATCTCAAACTATGAAAGTATTTAAAGAAAACATTGTGGGAAACTCTCCAGGACATTTGGCTGGGCAAAGACTTCTTGTATAATGCCCCACCTGCACAGGTAACGAAAGCAAAAATGGACAAATGGAAATGGAATCTTATCAAGTTAAAAAGGTTCCTCATAGCAAAGGAACCAATCACCAAAGAGACAATCCACAGAATGGGAGAAAATATTTGCAAACTACATATCTGACAAGGGATTAATAACCAGAATATGAAAGGAGCTCAAATACCTCTATAGGAAAAAAAAATCTAATAATCCAGTAAAAAATGGGCAGAAGATTTGAATAGACAGTTCTTAAGACATACAAATGGCAAACAGGTATATGACAAGGTGCTCAAAAACATTGATTATCACAGAAACGCAAATCAAATCTACAATTAGATATCACATCCCTGCAGTTAAAGTGGCTTATAACCAAAAGACAGGCACTAGCAAATGCTAGCAAGAATGTGGACAAAAAGAGAGCCCTCGCACACTGTTGGTGGGAATGTAAATTAGTATAACCACTATGAAGACAAATTTGGAGTTTCCCCAAAAACTGAAAATAGAGCTATCATAGAATCCAGCAATACCACTTCTAGGTATATTCCCAAAAGAAAGAAAATCAGTACATCAAAGAAATAGCTGCACTCCCATGTTTGTTGCAGCACTGTTCACAACAGCCAAGATTTGGAAGCAATCTAAGTGTCCATCAACCAAATGAATAGATAAAGACAATGTAGCATATATACACAATGGAGTGCTATTCACCCATAAAAATGAGTGAGATCCTGTCATTTGCAACAACATGGATGGAACTGGAGGTCATTATGTTAAGTGAAATAAGCCAAGCACAGAAAAAAAAAATCACGTGTTCTCACTAATCTGTGGAGGCTAAAATTAAAACAATTGATCTCATGCAGATAGAGAGTAGAAGAGTGATTACCAGAGGCTGGAAAGGGTAATGGGGACAGCAGGAGTGGGCATGGTTAATGGGTACAGAAGTATAGTTAGAATGATGAATTCGACTTAGTATTTGCTAGCACAATAGGGTGACTATAGTAAAAAATGATTTAATCGTGCATTTAAAAATAACTAAAGGGGTATAATTGGATTATCTGAAACACAAAGGATGAATGCTTGAGGTGATAGATACCCCATTTGCCCCGATATGACTTTTACGCATTGCATGTCTGCATCAAAATATTTCATGTAACCCAGAAATATATACATCTACTATATATCCATAAGATTAAAAAAAATCTAGAGAAACATTTCCATAAGCAGAAAAAAAATTTACTGTCCATCCCAGAGCACCATATTCTCTTGATTTCCAGAAGCAGGAACTTCAATAAACGTGACCTTGGTAGGTCATCCTTGGTGACAACTCTCTTTCGTGTTGGGTTTTTTTTTTTTTTTTTTTTTTTATACTTT
>NW_022303664.1:986-2135 GCF_002776525.5 Piliocolobus tephrosceles | reverse complement strand
TTAGCTGGGAGTGGTGGATCACACCTGCAGTCCCAGCACTGTTGGGCGGCTGAGGTGGGTGGGTCACTTGAGGCCAGGAGTTCAAGACCAGCCTGGCCAACGTGGTGAAACCCCATCTCTACTAAAACGTACAAAAATTTGCCAGGTGCAGTGATGGGCGCCCATTATCCCAGCTACTCAGGAGCCCGAGGCATGAGAACCACTGGAACCCGGGAGGCGGATGCTACAGTGAGCAAGTCGAGATGACACCACTGTACTCTAGCCTGGGCAACAGTGAGACTATGTCTCGAAGAGAAAAAAGAAAAAGAGTAAGAGTAAGCTAGGGCACCCACTATGGCAAACAGTATGGAGGTTCCTCAGAAAACTGCAAATGAAATTACAGTGTGATCCAGTAGTCCCACTACAGTGTAGATACCCAAAGAAAAAGAAATCAGTGTCGGAGGCGCATCCGCACCTCTGTGTTTCCTGCAGCACTGTTCACCATAGCCAAGATATGGAACCAGCCTTGGTGTCCAACAGCAGATGATGGATAGAGAAAATGTGGTCTTTCTACACAGTGGAGTACTATTCAGCCATAACACAGGATGAAGTCCTGTTATTCTCAGCAACGTGGATGGAACTGGAAGATATTATGAAATAAGCCAGGGACAGAAAGTTACACAGCACATGTTCTCTTATGTGGAAGGCAAAAAAGAGTGGATCTCATGGAAGTTGAAAGTAGACAGAGGCTCCTAGAGGGTGAGAAGGGTGGGGGAAGAGAGAGATAGGGAGAAATTTGTTAAAGGATACCAAATTATAGCTGGATAGGAATAAGTTCTAGTGTTCTATAACATAGGATGACTATAGTTAACAAGAATATATAGTTTCAGGCTAGGCGTGGTGGCTCATGCCTGTAATCCTACGACTTTGGGAGGCTGAGTTGGGTGGATCACCTGAGGTCAGGAGTTTGAGACCAGCCTGGCCAACCTGGTGAAACCCCGTCTCTACTAAAAATACAAAAATTAGCCGGGCATAGTGGTGGGTGCCTGTAACCCCAGCTACCAGGGAGGCCGAGGCAGGAGAATAGCTTGAACCTGGGAAGCAGATGTTGCCGTGAGCTGAGATCACACCACTGCACTCCAGCCTGGGCAACAGAGCAAGACTTTGTCT
>NW_022303664.1:0-886 GCF_002776525.5 Piliocolobus tephrosceles | reverse complement strand
ATGATAAGTGTTTGAGATAGCGGATATGCTAATTATGCTGATCACATACATTACATGTATTATAACATCACTATGTGTACTCCATACATATGTACAGTACACAATTATGTGTCAGTTAAAAAAGAAAAAGCTGAACTTAGATTGGAATGGCTATGAAGGAGCTAACTTTTTCCTATTTTCGATAGAGACCCTAGGCATTTATTTTAAGTAAACTACCCTTGGCTTCAGGAAATGTTTAGTATTTGAATTTTAGCCTTGCATTTTATAATACACAGAGGTAAAACTGTAGGCTTGCTTTACATACAGTCACAGGGGTTAGCCGTGATGACATTTTTATGTAATAAGGGGGAAATATACCTTAATTAATAGGCATACATGCTCATTTTTCTCCCTCGTACACATTTTTAGTCGTTGTCCAGGCATTGGGATACTTATGTAAACAGTATGTGATATCTTAGGTAGGAATCAGAATTTTAAGGTAAGAATACTCAGAGTTATATATTTTTCAAACTTTCAAACTGGACATTTTACATGTCCATTATAAAACTGTAATTAAATTTTCAAAAAGACAATACCTGTCTTTAATATGGATGATGCTCTAGCATTTTTTTTTTCTTTTCTTTTTTTTGGAGACAGGGTCTCACTTTCTCCCAGGCTGGAGTGTAGTGGTGCAATCATGGCTCACTGCAGCCTCAGCCTCATAGGTTCGAGAGATCCCCCCACTTCAGCCTCCCAAGTAGCTGGGACCACAGGTGTACAACACCACGCCCAGCTAGCGTTTAACATTTTTTGCAGAGACAGGACCTCCCTCTGTTGCTCAGGCTGGTCTGGAATTCGTAGGTTCAAGTGATTGTCCTGCTTCATCCTCCCAAAGTGCTGTGATTGC
>NW_022303663.1:0-1360 GCF_002776525.5 Piliocolobus tephrosceles | reverse complement strand
TCTGGGTTCTGTGTGAAACACATCACATAAAGATGGGCATTTTGCTCCGGAAATAAATTTAGAGGTAGGTTCTTTCCACCCATTTCACATAAGATAAAACTTAGACTTAAAAAAATAAGTATCTCTTCCAATTTCACACAACTAAAAACAAGATGAGCCCTAAAAAAGGATGTACTATGCGATGGACTTTTCCACTTCTCCTTTCTATTGTATATAACTGCATGGAACAGGGTGGTATGCCTTAATATTGTTGCAACTAATTCGTAAAAGTACTAGAATTAGAAAAATAAATATTAAAGTTGAACAATTTCACATTTTCAGCTATTGTGTTTATTGCAAATTTAGCAGTAGCTGCATAAAAGTAGTTGAGTAGTTGATGTCGTTATCTTTTCTTCCAACAGAAAAACAATAAAATCTATATAATTTAATTTTACATTTGAAGTAAATGCTAATCACAATAACCTATAAAGTTATTCTCTGGAAAGTTTTCCTGTAAAACAAATGTAACTGTTTTTAATTAGACTACATTGTATGCACAATGTCACATTTGATGCTGAAATGGGAAATTAAAGGATTCAATCTCATTGGCCTTAAGTTAATTCAAAATAAAAAATAACATCTCACTTTGGGGTTTAAGCAATAAATACAGCTTTAAAAGTTCTGTTTTTGAAGTTTCAGCTCGTCTTTTTTTTTTTTTTTTTTTATCATTTGGAAGTTTCCATTTTTAGCACAAGCTACCTCCTATATATACACTACTGCTTCTCCTGCCCAGAAAATAATGTCATTATAAAAGCAGTTTTGAGAGGGTAAAACACAAAGCAATAGAGAAAAGAAAAGAAAAAAAAAAAAACTCTTCAGGTATTTTTTTTTTGTAAAGATGTTTGGAGTAATTTCAATAGCTCTATCTCATTTGTATTGCATAGTGCATTTACTATAATTACTTTTGTCTCAGATAGCCACTGCCGAAATCACTCCTGCTTACCTTCCGTCAGCAATGGATTGGGTTACCTAGGAGACCTGCTTATATTCAAATAATCTAAAATAGAATAAAAATATTATTAAAATTGTGCTAAATATTCCAATGGTCAGATATTTTATATTTGATATAGGTTGGATGATATTTTCCATTAAGAAATACAAGAAAGACATAGGACCTCATTGCGTAGAAGCATTTTTTTATTCTACGTTGCCTGTAGGAAAAATTGTACACTTCCTCTAAACTGCTATAAAGGTTTCTCTATTACTCAAATCTAACTTGCTTCTCATGGGGTTTGCATCCTCCTAGGTGAAAGGCTAGGACTAGATACTGGACAAGAGGAAGTTAGAAGTGTTAAGAGTGAAACACAGCTTCAGGAAGTAT
>NW_022303662.1:0-4152 GCF_002776525.5 Piliocolobus tephrosceles | reverse complement strand
ACCTCAGGTGTTGTGGGCAGTTGACCAGTTGAAGAATGCATTGCTATTATGTGAGGAACACTGGCCTTTGAAAAAGCAGAACTAGATCCACGTTCTTGCCTGGTAACTGTAACCATCATCTAGTTTGTAAAGGGGAATGCAGTTCACTGAAAACTTCTTATGACAGTAGGGAAAGGATTGGGGTGTCTGCATTGGTTTGTGTCATATAGGTCATACGAAAGAGCATTTAGGCTGGAGGGAGACTTTTCATCTCTCTAACTTTACTTTCACAGGACAATTCCATCATGATTTGAAGATTTTTGAGTCAAAACTACATTGTTCTGCTATGTGTTTTGGGGCAAATGTATACATACAATTTGCTTAAATATTTCAGATAATACAAGAATACATGTGTGGGGTAAAAATCTGAAATTTGCATCCCCCCTTCTCTAGAAGTAACCATTGTGAATAATTAAGTCTGTATTCCAGCTATTTTGTATATTATAAATATACTGTGAATATATGAGTGTATATATACATATATGTTTTATTTTTAGAGATGGAATATTGCTCTGTTGCCCATGTTAGTCTCAAACTCCTGGGCTCAAGTGACCCTCTCGCCTCAGCCTCCCAAAGTTTTGGAATTACAGGTGTGAGCCACCGCGCCTGGCCTGCATGAGTATATTTACTAATTGCTAAGTTACTCTGTTCAATACATGTCAGTTGAACTCCCCCATGTGCCAAGCATTGTTTTAAATACCTTTTATGCACTAATTCACTTAATTTTTAGAGCAGCTCTATTATTGTGGCCCTTTTACAGTGAGGAAACTGAACCACAGAGAGGCTGGGGACGTTGTCTAACATCACACAGCCAGTGCTGTTGGAATTGAGGTTTGAACCCAGACAGCTGGCTTCAGATCTCTTAGCTGTTATCATAGATGGCACACCCAAACCTTAGGGCCGCCTCCCAAGGCTTGCCTGAGCTCTGCATGAGCTCTGTGAGAGCCATGTATGTGAAGTTTCTTTCCTTTTTAAGGACACAAGTCTTGGAATTGTCCCAGACCCTGGTGGGACCTCTTGAAGACTAAGAACAGGGATTCTTCAAGCCTCCCCCAAGGCCAGATCTCTGATTTAGCTACTTGGAAGGTAGACGTGGAAGACAGTAATTTTGCCAGAACAAAACGTCAGGATTGCTGGGCTGACTCAGCCAGATGTGGTGGCTCATGCCTGTAATCCCAGCACTTTGGGAGGCCAAGGCAGGTGGATCACCTGAGGTCGGGAGTTCGAGAGCAGCCTGGCCAACAAGTTGAAACTCTTTCTCTACTAAAAATATAAAAATTAGCTGGGCGTGGTGGTGGGTGCCTGCAATCTCAGGTACTTGGGAGGATGAGGCAGGAGAATTGTTTGAACCCGGGAGGCAGAGGTGGCAGTGACCTAAGATTACACCACTGAACTCCCACTTAGGTGACAGAGTGAGACTCCGTCTCAAAAAAAAAAGAGGTAAGGGGAATAGCTGGGCTGACTCATCCTAGGGAAGAGGCCCTATAGCAGCCGTAGGACCTTGGGCACTTGGGTGGAAAAGAAGGAAGGAAAAGATTCACCCATGGAGGTGACCTGGACTGCAGAAACCACACTAAACAGTCCACGTCCTGGAGCCTGGCCACCCCATTTGCTTCTCTTCTCCTGGGGTAGAGGGTGTGGGGAGCTTTCTATCCTGAAGGCTGAGCAGTGCAGCTTCTAACCAGGGTAGGCATTTGTCTGTCCCTGGGAATACAGACAGCATTCTCATAATCAGCCCAAATACTCCTGAACAGCTTTTTGTAGGGTGGGGCAAGGCGGGGCGGGGCAGAGGGTCATTTTGACTCATAGGTACCTTTTCCACTTTCACTGCTGATAACCGTGTTACAGATTAAAGTTTTGTTTTTGATACTGAAGAGGGCTTAAGAGAGTGAGCTATTATAGCACATCTAAGTCTGCTAAAATAGAACCATGGGGTAGTGTAGGAAAATCTCTTCTAAATTATGGATCATATATGGTGAACGTTAGAAGCCATGTGTACCTAAGTTGAAAAATCAGAATGTGTCTTGTATTTGGGTGACCCCGGTAAGTCTGGATCCCAGTGCACCTTGTGTGAACACAGGATGCTGAGGTATAGGGATCAGCAGCCTTTTTCTGGATGTCTTGCGCTTCTCCTTTGGGGTAAAGTGGGGCGGCAGTAGGAGTGCACAGCTGTTGTGCCCCTAATATTTGTCAGCTGTTTTACATGTGGGATTCCATTTAATGCAATCTTGGAGGTAAAATTATTTTATTGAAGATGAAGATAGAGGCTTAGAGGAGTTAAGAAAATTGTTCAAGGTCACGTCATTTGTTGTTGTTGTTGCAGTTTTTTTTTTTTTCGAGACAGCGTTTTGCTCTTCTTGCCCAGGCTGCAGTGCAATGGTGCAATCTTGGCTCACCACAACCTCTGCTTCCCAGGTTCAAGTGATTCTCCTGCCTCAGCCTCCCGAGTAGCTGGGATGACAGGCATGCACCACCATGCCAGGCGGATTTTGTATTTTTAGTAGGTATGGGGTTTTTCCATGTTGGTTACGCTGGTCTTGAACTCCCAACCTTTGGTGATCCACCCAAGTCGGCCTCCCCAAGTTCTGGGATTACAGGTGTGAGCCACCACGCCTGGCCAAGGCCATGTGATTTCTTAAGTGGAAAGAAAAAGTAATTGATGAACTCAGAAGTTTGACTTCAAGGCCCTTGATCTTTCCATAACACGTGGTTCCTTCCCTGGTTGGTCGGAGTGACTGAAGTATTCAAGGAAACTGTGTTTTGTGGAAAGAAGACCTGAGGGGTGTATGGTCTTTCCAGGCTTGGAATCTGCCATGCTGGGCTTCTGAATTATATAGCTTGGCCATATAGAGAGAAGCCCATCATTTAAGATTTATTCTTTGGGGGAAATAAAGGAAGGCTGCCCACATGAGACAGGCAGAGGTGACTTTCTCAGAGCTGCTGTGGCAAGGGAGTCGGCACCGTCACTTGCGTGTGGCAGAGACTGACATGCAAGTGAGTGGCGGATGAGGAGTGGGGAAGCTTCAGGATGGAAAAGAATGGCTCCCAGTGGAGGCTGTTGTGGGGGCTGGAGGCGGCTGTGCAGAAGTGGGGTGTCCTATGTGATTGGTTAAGGGTGCATTTGGCTTTCTCTGAATGATCCTAACTGAAAATAGGGCCCAAAATTAGGGTGGCTGTCAGTTTTGAGTCAATTCCTGGCCACGTGGGACAGAGTTGTGGTTTAGTTTCTGGGTTGTTGAGAGAGAGCAGTCTGGTTTCCTGTTTGATGTACTAGCCTGGCTGACCTCCTGGCTGTTTGCTGTAGATACAGGTTTGGTTTTCTGGGTGGGCAGCTACAGGTTGTGGTCTGAGTTCTCTCTTTATACATATGATCAGGCATGGTCTGTGTGTATATTCAGTCCCTCATTTTTCTTGTCAGTAAAAATATCAAATGACAAATTGGATACATTGGGAACTTTTTAGATGTCTGTGTCCCCTGGAGGAAGTTTTCATGTTCACATTTAATCAGAATGATTAGAAACAATTGGGCCATTTATCTTGAAGATTTAAAATAGGAAATCTTCAACAATACTACCTCAGCGCCATTGCCTCTCTGTCCATCATTAGGGAATGTGTTTTTATCCACTGCCGGCTCATTGTCCGCCAGTTTGTGGTTGATCCACTACTCTATATGTCTTGTCTTGTGTGCATCTCATTGTTTGCTAGTGTTAGCTTTCTCCTTCGTCAGTGTAGTTTATTTGTGTATCCTCTCTTGGTACGAAGTTATTTGTGAAATTTGTGAATGGAAGGGACCTTGGAGGTCTGCCAGGTCAGCCCAGTGACTTTCAAGATAAAAGGAAATACAGGGAACTGCTCCAGCTTCTTTGGTGGCCAAACCAGGAATAGAAAGCAGTGTTCTTTGTGCCACAATGTCATTGGAAGACAACTCAATGTGGGCCTAAAATGCAGAGTAACTAACTTTCATTTATCTCTGCTTCTGACTCTTGTTATCAGACATTTTAAATTGACTTTAATGTGTTAGCAGAAATATGAAAAGTCCTTACTTGTTTACATATAAGGTACTTTGTCACCTACTCATTTGGTTGCTTTTTCAACAGGATTGAAAAGACATTG
>NW_022303660.1:0-1258 GCF_002776525.5 Piliocolobus tephrosceles | reverse complement strand
GCTTGCTTTATGGTATCAATGGTCCATGTACTTACGTGTGTTTTTTTGTGGCAGCTGTTAATGGTCTTTCTTTTCCATATTTATCATACCCTTCAGGACCTCTTGTAAGGCAGGTCTTAAAGGTGTAGTAGGTCCTTGTATTCCCTTAGCATTTACTCGTCTAAAAAGGATCTTACATCTCTTTGGCTTATGGGGCTTAGTTTGATTGAATATGAGGTTCTTGGTTGAAGAATACTGAATATAGGCTCCCAGTCTCTTCTGGCATGTACGGTTTCTGCTGAATGATCTGCTGTTTGTTAGCCTGATGAATGGGGTGCTCTTTATAGGTGATCTGCCCCTCCTCTGTGTTTTTCTTTCATTTTGATATTGGAGAATCTGATGACTGTGTATCTTAGGAATGGCCATCTTGTACAGCATCTCAAAGAGGTTCCGTGCGTTCCCTGAATTTGAATGTTGGCCTCTGTAGCAAGGTAGGGGAAATTTTCGTGAATAGTTTCCTTAAATATGTTCTTCAATTTGCTTGGTTTCTTTCCCTTTTGGGAATATCAGTGAGTCATATATTTGATTTCTTTACATGATTCCATATCTTTTGGAGATTTTGTTCATTCTTTCTTATTTTTTCTTTATTTTTGTTTGATGGAGGTATTTTGGAGAACCAAGCTTTGAGCTCTGATATTCCTTCCACAGTTTGGTTGATTACTCTTGTTTATACTTGCAATTTTATTCTGAAATTCTTGAAGTGATTTTTTTCCTCCATCAGATCAGTTTGGTCCTTTCTTAAAATGACAAT
Source organism: Piliocolobus tephrosceles (assembly GCF_002776525.5). Lineage (NCBI taxonomy): Eukaryota > Metazoa > Chordata > Mammalia > Primates > Cercopithecidae > Piliocolobus > Piliocolobus tephrosceles. The sequence continues at coordinate 468 of NW_022303660.1, read as the reverse complement.
TTCATCTTTCAGCTCTTGTATCATTTTAATGTATTCTTTAGATTCCTTGGTTTGCATTTCAATTTTTTTCTGAATCTTGATGATCTTTGTTTCTATCCATATCCCGAATTCTATTTCTGTCATTTTAGGCTGCTTGATAAACCATGCCGTCCTTTTGAGGTAAGAAGATACTCTTTTTTGAGCTGCCAGAATTCTTGTGCTATTTTTTTTTTTTTTCTCATCTATGTGCTGATGTTCCTTCAGCCTTTGAAGTTGCTGTCCTTTGGATAGGATGTTTGCTTTGGTCTCCTTTGATGCCCTTGTGGGTTTCATTGTGGTATATGGTGGATTCAGATTATTGGCCTTGTTTCTGAAAGATTTCAGGAGGCCAAGGCCTAGCTTGGCATCTGCATGTTTTAACTCTGTGGGGGCTGGGGCTCTACCTTTGAGTTTTGTTCTGTGGCTTCTTGAGGTTAGAAACATGCTGTG
>NW_022303658.1:1277-1687 GCF_002776525.5 Piliocolobus tephrosceles | reverse complement strand
TTTACACTGTTGGTGGGATTGTAAACTAGTTCAACCATTATGGAAAACAGTATGGCGATTCCTCAAGGATCTAGAACTAGATGTACCATATGACCCAGCCATCCCACTACTGGGTATATACCCAAAGGATTATAAATTATTCTACTACAAAGACACATGCACACGTATGTTTATTGCAGCACTATTCACAATAGCAAAGACTTGGAATCAACCCAAATGTCCATCAGTGACAGACTGGATTAAGAAAATGTGGCACATATACACCATGGAATACTATGCAGCCATAAAAAAGGATGAGTTTGCGTCCTTTGTAGGGACATGGATGCAGCTGGAAACCATCATTCTTAGCAAACTATCACAAGAAGAGAAAACCAAACACCGCATGTTCTCACTCATAGGTGGGAACTGAT
>NW_022303658.1:0-1177 GCF_002776525.5 Piliocolobus tephrosceles | reverse complement strand
CGCAAAGACTTGGAATCAACCCAAATGTCCATCAGTGACAGACTGGATTAAGAAAATGTGGCACATCTACACCATGGAATACTATGCAGCCATAAAAAAGGATGAGTTTGCGTCCTTTGTAGGGACATGGATGCAGCTGGAAACCATCATTCTTAGCAAACTATCACAAGAAGAGAAAACCAAACACCGCATGTTCTCACTCATAGGTGGGAACTGAACAATGAGCTCACTTGGACTCGGGAAGGGGAACATCACACACTGGGGCCTATCATGGGGAGGGGGGAGGGGCGAGGGATTGCATTGGGGAGTTATACCTGATATAAATGACGAATTGATGGGTGCTGACGAGTTGATGGGTGCAGCACACCAACATGGCACATGTATACATATGTAACCTGCACATTATGCACATGTACCCTAGAACTTAAAGTATAAAAAAATAAAATTAAAAAATAAAAGAAAGAAAAGAAAGGTGTAACCTTGTGAGGCGAGTTCATGAATCACAGAACAGTTTCTCATAAAACTTCTTTCTAGTTTTTGTCTGAGGATGTTTCTTTTGTCACTATAGGCCTCCAGGCGCTCCCAAATATCCCTTTGCAAATACCAGGAAAGCAGTTTTAGCAAACTGCTCTATGAAATGAAAAGTGTAAGTCAATGAGATGAACTCACACATCACAAATAACTTTCTCAGAAAGTTTCTTTCCAGTTTTTATGTGAGTATATTTCCTTAGTCACCAAAGACTTCAATGTGATCCAAAATATCCTATCTCTGATTAAACAAAAATACTGCTACCAAATTGATCCATGAAAAGGATTATCTAACTCTGTGATATGAATTAAAACATCCCAAAACGGTTTCTCAGACAGCTTCTTTCTAGTTTTTATATGAGGATTTTTCCTTTATTACCATAAGCTTCAATGTGCTCCTAAATATCCCATTGCAGATTCCGAGAAAGCAGTGTTAGCAAACTGCTGAACCAAAAGAACAGTGTAACTCTGTGAGATGAATTTACACATCAGAAAGAAGTGTCTGAGAAAGCTTCTTCTAGTTTTTATGTGAGGATATTTCCTTTTTCAGCATAGACCTCAAAGTGCTCACAAATATCTCTTTGCAGATTCCCAGAAAAAAACAGTGTTAGCAAACTGCTACATGAAAAGAAAGGTGCAACTCTGTGAG
>NW_022303657.1:0-2941 GCF_002776525.5 Piliocolobus tephrosceles | reverse complement strand
ATATGCTGGATTACGTTGATTGATTTGCGAATGTTGAACCAGCCTTGCATCCCAGGGATGAAGCCCACTTGATCATGGTGGATAAGCTTTTTGATGTGCTGCTGAATCCGGTTTGCCAGTATTTTATTGAGGATTTTTGCATCGATGTTCATCAGGGAGATTGGTCTAAAATTCTCTTTTTTCGTTGTGTCTCTGCCAGGCTTTGGTATCAGGATGATGTTGGCCTCATAAAATGAGTTAGGGAGGAGTCCCTCTTTTTCTGTTGATAGTTTCAGACGGAATGGTACCAGCTCCTCCTTGTACCTCTGGTAGAATTCAGCTGTGAATCCATCTGGTCCTGGGCTTTTTTTGGTGGGTAGGCTATTAATTGTTGCCTCAATTTCGGAGCCTGCTATTGGTCTATTCAGGGATTCAACTTCTTCCTGGTTTAGTCTTGGGAGAGTGTACGTGTCCAGGAAATTATCCATTTCTTCTAGATTTTCTAGTTGATTTGCATAGAGGTGTTTATAGTATTCTCTGATGGTAGTTTGTATTTCTGTGGGGTCGGTGGTGATATCCCCTTTATCATTTTTTATTGCGTCTATTTGATTCCTCTTTCTTTTCTTCTTTATTAGTCTTGCTAGTGGTCTGTCAATTTTGTTGGTCTTTTCAAAAAACCAACTCCTGTATTCATTGATTTTTTGGAGGGTTTTTTATGTCTCTATCTCCTTCAGTTCTGCTCTGATCTTAGTTATTTCTTGCCTTCTGCTAGCTTTTGAGTGTGTTTGCTCTTGCCTCTCTAGTTCGTTTAATTGTGATGTTAGAGTGTCAATTTTAGATCTTTCCAGCTTTCTCTTGTGGGCATTTAGTGCTATAAATTCCCCTCTACACACTGCTTTAAATGTGTCCCAGAGATTCTGGTATGTTGTATCTTTGTTCTCATTGGTTTCAAAGAACATCTTTATTTCTGCTTTCATTTTGTTATGTACCCAGTAGTCATTCAGGAGCAGGTTGTTCAGTTTCCATGTAGTTGAGCGGTTTTGATTGAGTTTCTTAGTCCTGAGTTCTAGTTTGATTGCACTATGGTCTGAGAGACAGTTTGTTATAATTTCTGTTCTTTTACATTTGCTGAGGAGTGCTTTACTTCCGATTATGTGCTCAATTTTGGAATAAGTGCGATGTGGTGCTGAGAAGAATGTATATTCTGTTGATTTGGGGTGGAGAGTTCTATAGATGTCTATTAGGTCCGCTTGGTGCAGAGATGAGTTCAATTCCTGGATATCCTTGTTCAAACTTTCTGTCTCGTTGATCTGTCTAATGTTGACAGTGGAGTGTTGAAGTCTCCCATTATTATTGTATGGGAGTCTAAGTCTCTTTGTAAGTCTCTAAGGACTTGCTTTATGAATCTGGGTGCTCCTGCATTGGGTGCATATATATTTAGGATAGTTAGCTCTTCCTGTTAAATTGATCCCTTTACCATTATGTAATGTCCTTCTTTGTCTCTTTTGATCTTTGATGGTTTAAAGTCTGTTTTATCAGAATCTAGGATTGCAACCCCTGCTTTTTTTTGTTCTCCATTTGCTTGGTAGATCTTCCTCCATCCCTTTATTTTGAGCCTATGTATGTCTCTGCATGTGAGATGGGTCTCCTGAAGACAGCAGACTGATGGGTCTTGACTCTTTATCCAGTTTGCCAGTCTGTGTCTTTTAATTGGGGCATTTAGTCCATTAACATTTAAGGTTAATATTGTTATGTGTGAACTTGATCCTGCCATTATGATATTAACTGGTTATTTTGCTCATTAGTTGATGCAGTTTCTTCCTAGCCTCGATGGTCTTTACATTTTGGCATGTTTCTGCAATGGCTGGTACCGGTTGTTCCTTTCCATGTTTAGGGCTTCCTTCAGGGTCTCTTGTAAGGCAGGCCTGGTGGTGACAAAATCTCTAAGCATTTGCTTATCTGTAAAGAATTTTATTTCTCCTTCACTGATGAAACTTAGTTTGGCTGGATATGAAATTCTGGGTTTAAAATTCTTTTCTTTAAGAACGTTGAATATTGGCCCCCACTCTCTTCTGGCTTGTAGAGTTTCTGCCGAGAGATCTGCTGTCAGTCTGATGGGCTTCCCTTTGTGGGTAACCCGACCTTTCTCTCTGGCTGCCCTTAAGATTTTTTCCTTCATTTCAACTTTGGTGAATCTGGCAATTATGTGTCTTGGAGTTGCTCTTCTGGAGGAGTATCTTTGTGGCGTTCTCTGTATTTCCTGAATTTGAATGTTGGCCTGCCCTACTAGGTTGGGGAAGTTCTCCTGGATGATATCCTGAAGAGTGTTTTCCAACTTGTTTCCATTCTCCCCCTCACTTTCAGGCACCCCAATCAGACGTAGATTTGGTCTTTTTACATAATCCCATACTTCTTGCAGGCTTTGTTCATTTCTTTTTCTTCTTTTTTCTTTTGGTTTCTCTTCTCGCTTCATTTCATTCATTTGATCCTCAATCGCTGATACTCTTTCTTCCAGTTGATCGAGTCGGTTACTGAAGCTTGTGCATTTGTCACGTATTTCTCGTGACATGGTTTTCATCTCTGTCATTTCGTTTATGACCTTCTCTGCATTAATTAGTCTAGCTGTCAATTCTTCCACTTTTTTTTCAAGATTTTTAGTTTCTTTGCGCTGGGTACGTAATTCCTCCTTTAGCTCTGAGAGGTTTGATGGACTGAAGCCTTCTTCTCTCATCTCATCAAAATCATTCTCTGACCAGCTTTGATCCGTTGCTGGCGATGGGCTGTGCTCCTTTGCAGGAGGAGATGCGCTCTTATTTTTTGAATTTCCAGCTTTTCTGCCCTGCTTTTTCCCCATCTTTGTGGTTTTATCTGTCACTGGTCTTTGATGATGGTGACGTACTGATGGGGTTTTGATTTAGGTGTCCTTCCTGTTTGATAGGTTTCCTTCTGACTGTCAGGACCC
>NW_022303656.1:0-1334 GCF_002776525.5 Piliocolobus tephrosceles | reverse complement strand
TCAAGAACTGCAAACCACTGCTGAAGGAAATAAGACACAAACAAATGAAGAAACATTCCATGCTCATGGATAGGAAGAATCAATATCGTGAAAATGGCCATACTGCCCAAAATGCTATCCCCATCAAGCTACCACTGACTTTCTTCACAGAATTAGAAAAAAAAAATGTAAATTTCAAATGGACACAAAAAAGAGACTGTATAGCCATGACAATCCAAAGCAAAAAGAACAAAGCTGGAGACATCACGTTACCTGACTTCAAGCTACACGACAAGGCTACAGTAACCAAAATAGCATGGTACTGGTACCAAAGCAGATATATAAACCAATGGAACACAACAGAGGCCTCAGAAATAACGCCACATATCTACAACCATCTGATCTTTGACAAACCTGACTAAAACAAGCAATGGGGAAAGGACTGCCTATTTAATAAATGGTGTTGGGAAAACTAGCTAGCCGAATGCAGAAAACTGAAACTGGACCCCTCCCTTAAACCTTGAACAAAAATTAACTCAACATGGACTAAAGACTTAAATGCAAGACCTAAAACATAAAAACTCTCGAAGAAAACCTAGGCAAAACCATTCAGGACAGAGGCATGGAAAAAGACTTAATGACTAAAACACCAAAAGCAATGGCAACAAAAACCAAAATTGACAAATGGGATCTAATTAAACTAAAGAACTTCTGTACAGCAAAAGAAACTATCATCAGAGTGAACAGACCATCTACAGAATGGGAGAAAATTTTTGAAATCTATCCATCTGACAAAGGCCTAATATCCAGAATCCATAAGAACTTAAACAAGTTTATAAGAAAAAAAAAATTCAATAAGAGAGCAAAGGATATGAACAGACACTTCTCAAAAGAAGACATTTATGAAAAAAGCTCATCATCAGTGGTCATTAGAGAAATGCAAATCAAAACCACAATGAGACAGCATATTATGACAGTTAGAAGGGTGATCATTAAAAAGTGAGGAAACAACAGATGCTGGAGAGGATGTGGAGAAATAGCAAAGATTTTACACTGTTGGTGGCAGTGTAAATTAATTCAACCATTGTGGAACACAGTGTGGCAATTCCTCAAGGATCTAGAACCGGAAACACCATTAGACTCAGCAATCCCATTACTGGGTATATACCCAAAAGATTATAAATCATTCTACTATAAAGACACATGCACACGTACGTTTCTTGCAGCACTGTTCAGAATAGCAAAGACGTGGAACCAACCCAAATGTCCATCAATGATTGACTGCATGAAGAAATGTGGCACATATACGCCATGGAATACTATGCAGTCATAGAAAAGGATGAGTTCTTATCCTT
>NW_022303654.1:2424-3356 GCF_002776525.5 Piliocolobus tephrosceles | reverse complement strand
TTTTTATTGTTTATTTTTATTGTTTATTTTTTATTGTTTATTTTTATTGTTTATTTTTTATTTTTTTTGTACTCAGCTTTTTTAAATGTCTTTCAAGTAATGATAATACAATTTTTGCTATACTAAAATATTTTGTTTATTCTTTTTTCGTAATGTATTAAAAAGTCTGTTGTTTTCGTGCTTTTACTAACTTTTCTGTTTTATGTTGTATATATGAGCAAAATAAAACATCATTATATAGAAGGCATAAACAAAGTTGGTAATAATATTATTTATGATAATAAATTAAGAAAACTACATATTTGTAGTGTCCATAAGCATAAATGTAACAAACGATATTATTATATAAATGAAAAATGTTAAGTTAACTCACTTGAAATACTAAATGAAAACAATAATAAATTATGTCAAAATGAAAAAGAAAAAATCTCTTATATTTCAAAATATACATAAAAACATTTATATGAGTGTATAACACATTTCAGAGTAATATTTTGCACATTCAACATATACAGATATATTAAGCCTTGAAGAAAAAAATAATATATAATAAAAAAATTCTACAGAAATGGAAAAATAAGATAAAATATTATTGCAGTAACAATTCAAAAGTTAAAAATACAAAGAAATTAAAAAAATATATAATATTTATTCTAAAAAAAAAATAAAATAAAATAAAAAGGTAATAAGGACTACGAATAATTGTAAATATATATATGAATTATAATATGTCATATGATAAAATTATTGATTATAATAAATATGAAAAATGTATGTTCAAAAATGAATTCTGCATAGTATTATTTAATGAAGAAGTGGCTTGTGTTCTTATTTTTTTAGAGCCATTTTAACTAATAAATCAATGTGTGCATAAAAAATAACGGTACATGTGAAAAAAAAAACCAAAAAAAAACAAAAAAAAAAAAAAAAAA
>NW_022303654.1:0-2324 GCF_002776525.5 Piliocolobus tephrosceles | reverse complement strand
AAAAAAAAAAAAAAAAAAAAAAAAAAAAAAATAGAAATAAAATAAATATATGATTATTAAAGATAAGTAATTCGCAATATAATGAATAATTACATAACTACGTAATCAACATTATAAAACCATTATTACATAACAGTATACATGTAAAAATATATGAATGTAAAAAATATTTTATTGCTTACTCCTTGTCAGAAAGCTATAAATTTTGCATAATATGCGAACAAAATCAAATCTTAATTAAAATTTCATATGTACTCTATTGTTATAATAAAAACTATGTTATAGTTTTTGTATTTTTTTTTTACGTTGGTTCTATTGTTTATAAAAAAAGATTAAAAAAAAAAAAAAAAAGAATTAAAACAAAACTTGAGTCAAGACGTAAACAAAACCATAATACAAATAAAAGTTTGAACATAAATTTAAGCTAAAACATAAGATATTAATAAAAAAACAATTGCATTAGGTTAAATATATTTTTTGCAAAAAAATGATTTTACTGCATAAATAAAAGTTTTTTTTTTTTTTTTAAATGTATAGAAAATGTATATGTACACAGTTTTAATTCTTCCAATTTTATTTTTTTAAATGTTTTTATTCCACTTGCGGATAAATAATTTAGTTTTTATTTGAAAAAAATAAAGAAAATTTTATACACATTTCTATAGCATTTATATGGAAACATAAAAAACATACTGCAAAATATTGAGCTTTATATGAACTAAATAATACATATTTTACACATAATAAATAATTATAATTTTTTTTTTTTTTTTTTAATGTATATTTTTGTTAAACGGGGGGAGTGCTTGAACATATTTTCATGTTTTATATTTTTTTGAAATAGTTATATTTTGCATAAAATTTGTAATAATTTTTCGATATAACTTCAAAATATTAATTATAATTATAAAAATGTTAACAGATAGTAATTGATAAATACTATTTTGAATAAATAAATTTACATTAATATTGAAAAATTAGTATATACATTTACAAAAATGTGACATAATATGAATATATTTGTAAGAGTTATTATAAATATCGTAAAAAGTGAATAATGAAGGTTTTTATAATTTGTGAAAATAAAATATTACTTTTTTTTAAACACTAAACAATTTTAAACTTTAGTATCAAAATATAAGCATATTTTGTGTAGGATCTCTCAATGTGTTTTTTTTATGCATACAATAAATGAAAGTAATAAAACAAAATGATTATTTTATTTTTTTTTTTTTTTTGAATAATATAAATAAACACATTTCACCATGTTCGTATTGTTAAGATGTCATTTATTAAAAGTTTTGCTTTTATTATTTTAATGCAATTGTGCCAATTTTGTTGTGAGGTAGTGATAGTACTAGTTCGATCAACAAATGTATATATATATATATATATTTACACGTACGTTTTTTTTAAATATGTGTATTATTTATGATGGAAATTTATAACATACGCTTGTTTATTTTTTAGGTAACATTTTATGAAAATTCTGTATATAATGTAAAATCTAAAAAAAAAAGAATTGAAATTAATATAATATTGAAAAAAGTAGAAAAGTTAAATGAAGCATTATTAAAAGCTATAAAAGAGGAATCTCTGGATTTAGAAGAGCCACCAAATAAAATGATATTATTAAAGGAATGGAGTTTACTAGAAGAAATACCATTATTAACAACGCAAACATCAAGTATATCAACGGAATTGGAATATATTTCAATGATTTTACAAAATATTCCCAAAATTTTAAGAATTAATAACAACCGTTTTAAAAAAAAAAGATGCTTCATTTGTTGAATTAAAAAATTGATAAAAAAAAAAAAAATAACATAGAATACTTTATATATGATTAAAAAGGATTTGCTATTAATTTTGAAGAATAATGATGGACATATATTTAATTTTGTATCTAGTAGTTTTATAAATATATTTTTAGGTATTATGGATTTACAACTATTGACTAATTCTATGGTTTTGTTACCGTTATTTGTTAGTGCTTGTTCTATCTCTATAGGAACGTTACTTTATTTTAAATATGCATCTTAAGCAAAACATAAAAAAAACTATAAATAAATACGTCAATATGAGTAGTGCATAAATATGTTTAGGTATTACAAACATGTTTGATTATAATTGTTAATTGTATACGTTACCTTATTTAAACACAATAGTTTGTTTAAGTAGCATAAAATATATGTTCTAATTTTGCAATATATATAATTATTGTTATATTTGTTATACATGTTTTTTTTATTTTATCTGTATAAATGTAACTAAATACTCTTTTTTTTACATGCTTTTTTTTTTTTTTTTTTTTTTGTATGTAC
>NW_022303653.1:0-2917 GCF_002776525.5 Piliocolobus tephrosceles | reverse complement strand
CAACAGTGTAAAAGTGTTCCTATTTCTCCACATCCTCTCCAACACCTATTGTTTCCTGATTTTTTAATGATTGCCATTCTAACTGGTGTGAGATGGTATCTCATTGTGGTTTTGATTTGCATTTCTCTGATGGCCAGTGATGATGAGCATTTTTTCATGTGTCTGTTGGCTGTATGAATGTCTTCTTTTGAGAAATGTCTGTTCATATCCTTTGCCCACTTTTTGATGGGGTTGTTTGTTTTTTTCTTGTAAATTTGTTTGAGTTCTTTGTAGATTCTGGATATTAGCCCTTTGTCAGATGAGTAGATTGCAAACATTTTCTCCCATTCTGTAGGTTGCCTGTTCACTCTGATGGTAGTTTCTTTTGCTGTGCAGAAGCTCTTTAGTTTAATCAGATCCCATTTGTCAATTTTGGCTTTTGCTGCCGTTGCTTTTGGTGTTTTAGACATGAAGTCCTTGCCCATGCCTATGTCCTGAATGGTACTAGCTAGGTTTTCTTCTAGGGTTTTTATGGTATTAGGTCTAACATTTAAGTCTCTAATCCATCTTGAATTAATTTTCATATAAGGAGTAAGGAAAGGATCCAGTTTCAGCTTTCTACTTATGGCTAGCCAATTTTCCCAGCACCATTTATTAAATAGGGAATCCTTTCCCCATTTCTTGTTTCTTTCAGGTTTGTCAAAGATCAGATGGCTGTAGATGTGTGGTATTATTTTTGAGGACTCTGTTCTGTTCCATTGGTCTATATCTCTGTTTTGGTACCAGTACCGTGCTGTTTTGGTTACTGTAGCCTTGTAGTATAGTTTGAAGTCAGGTAGCGTGATGCCTCCAGCTTTGTTCTTTTGACTTAGGATTGTCTTGGCAATGCGGGCTCTTTTTTGGTTCCATATGAACTTCAAAGCCGTTTTTTCCAATTCTGTGAAGAAACTCATTGGTAGCTTGATGGGGATGGCATTGAATCTGTAAATAACCCTGGGCAGTATGGCCATTTTCACGAGATTGATTCTTCCTATCCATGAGCATGGTATGTTCTTCCATTTGTTAGTGTCCTCTTTTATTTCACTGAGCAGTGGTTTGTAGTTCTCCTTGAAGAGGTCCTTTACATCCCTTGTAAGTTGGATTCCTAGGTATTTTATTCTCCTTGAAGCAATTGTGAATGGAAGTTCATTCATGATTTGGCTCTCTGTTTGTCTGTTACTGGTGTATAAGAATGCTTGTGATTTTTGCACATTAATTTTGTATCCTGAGACTTTGCTGAAGTTGCTTATCAGCTTAAGGAGATTTTGGGCTGAGACGATGGGGTTTTCTAAATATACAATCATGTCATCTGCAAACAGGGACAATTTGACTTCTTCTTTTCCTAACTGGATACCCTTGATTTCTTTCTCTTGCCTGATTGCCCTAGCCAGAACTTCCAACACTATGTTGAATAGGAGTGGTGAGAGAGGGCATCCCTGTCTTGTGCCAGTTTTCAAAGGGAATTTTTCCAGTTTTTGCCCATTCAGTATGATATTGGCTGTGGGTTTGTCATACATAGCTCTTACTATTTTGAGGTACGTTCCATCAATACTGAATTTATTGAGCATTTTTAGCATGAAGGGCTGTTGAATTTTGTCAAAAGCCTTTTCTGCATATGTTGAGATAATCATGTGGTTCTTGTCTTTGGTTCTGTTTATATGCTGAATTACGTTTATTGATTTGCAAATATTGAACCAGCCTTGCATCCTAGGGATGAAGCCCACTTGATCATGGTGGACAAGCTTTTTGATGTGCTGCTGATTCCGGTTTGCCAGTATTTTATTGAGGATTTTTGCGTCGATGTTCATCAGGGATATTGGTCTACAATTCTCTTTTTTTGTTGTGTCTCTGCCAGGCTTTGGTATCAGGATGATGTTGGCCTCATAAAATGAGTTAGGGAGGATTTCCTCTTTTTCAATTGATTGGAATAGTGTCAGAAGGAATGGTACCAGCTCCTCCTTGTACCTCTGGTAGAATTCAGCTGTGAATCCATCTGGTCCTGGACTTTTTTTGGTTGGTAGGCTATTAATTATTGCCTCAATTTCAGAGCCTGCTATTGGTCTATTCAGGGATTCAACTTCTTCCTGGTTTAGTCTTGGAAGAGTGTAAGTGTCCAGAAAATTATCCATTTCTTCTAGATTTTCTAGTTTATTTGCATAGAGGTGTTTATAGTATTCTCTGATGATGGTTTGTATTTCTGTGGGGTCCGTGGTGATACCCCCTTTATCATTTTTTATTGCGTCTATTGATTCTTCTCTCTTTTCTTCTTTAGTAGTCTTGCTAGCGGTCTGTCAATTTTGTTGATGTTTTCAAAAAACCAACTCCTGGATTTATTGATTTTTTGGACGGTTTTTTGTGTCTCTATCTCCTTCGGTTCTGCTCTGATCTTAGTTATTTCTTGCCTTCTGCTAGCTTTTGAATGTGTTTGCTCTTGCTCCTCCAGTTCTTTTAATTGTGATGTTAGAGTGTCAATTTTAGATCTTTCCAGCTTTCTCTTGTGGGCATTTAGTGCTATAAATTTCCCTCTACACGCTGCTTTAAATGTGTACCAGTGATTCTGGTATGTTGTATCTTTGTTCTCATTGGTTTCAAAGAACATCTTTATTTCTGCCTTCATTTCATTATGTACCCAGTAGTCATTCAGGAGCAGGTTGTTCAGTTTCCATGTAGTTGAGCGGTTTTGATTGGGTTTCTTAGTCCTGAGTTTTAGTTTGATTGCACTGTGGTCTGAGAGACAGTTTGTTATAATTTCTGTTCTTTTATATTTGCTAAGTAGTGCTTTACTTCCAATTATGTGGTCAATTTTGGAATAAGTGTGATGTGGTGCTGAGAAGAATGTATATTCTGTTGATTTGGGGTGGAGAGTTCTATAGATGTCTATTAGGTCCGCTTGGTGCAG
>NW_022303651.1:0-1961 GCF_002776525.5 Piliocolobus tephrosceles | reverse complement strand
GGTACGTTCCATCAATACCGAATTTGTTGAGCGTTTTTAGCATGAAGCGCTGTTGAATTTTGTCAAAAGCCTTTTCTGCATCTATTGAGATAATCATGTGGTTCTTGTCTTTGGTTCTGTTGATATGCTGGATTACGTTGATTGATTTGTGAATGTTGAACCAGCCTTGCATCCCAGGGATGAAGCCCACTTGATCATGGTGGATAAGCTTTTTGATGTGCTGCTGAATCCGGTTTGCCAGTATTTTATTGAGGATTTTTGCATCGATGTTCATCAGGGAGATTGGTCTAAAATTCTCTTTTTCTGTTGTGTCTCTGCCAGGCTTTGGTATCAGGATGATATTGGCCTCATAAAATGAGTTAGGGAGGATTCCCTCTTTTTCTATTGATTGGAATAGTTTCAGAAGGAATGGTACCAGCTCCTCCTTGTACCTCTGGTAGAATTCAGCTGTGAATCCATCTGGTCATGGGCTTTTTTTGGTGGGTAGGCTATTAATTGTTGCCTCAATTTCAGAGCCTGCTATTGGTCTATTCAGGGATTCAACTTCTTCCTGGTTTAGTCTTGGGAGAGTGTACATGTCCAGGAAATTATCCATTTCTTCTAGATTTTCTAGTTGATTTGCGTAGAGGTGTTTATAGTATTCTCTGATGGTAGTTTGTATTTCTGTGGGGTCGGTGGTGATATCCCCTTTATCATTTTTTATTGCGTCTATTTGATTCCTCTCTCTTTTCTTCTTTATTAGCCTTGCTAGCGGTCTGTCAATTTTGTTGATCTTTTCAAAAAACCAACTCCTGGATTCATTGATTTTTTGGAGGGTTTTTTGTGTCTCTATCTCCTTCAGTTCTGCTCTGATCTTAGTTATTTCTTGCCTTCTGCTAGCTTTTGAATGTGTTTGCTCTTGCCTCTCTAGTTCTTTTAATTGTGATGTTAGAGTGTCAATTTTAGATCTTTCCAGCTTTCTCTTGTGGGCACTTAGTGCTATAAATTAATTTATTGAATTTTTCAAGAAATGTTAAAAAATCAAGAAGTCAAATATCTTTTCTAACACTAACCATTTATTAAGCACTTTTATATAATAGGTAAATTATATATTAAAAATATATAACAATTTTCTTATTGAAATACAAAGAGCCTATTATTGAAATATTGCTGACTCTATTTTGCAGATGAAAAAATTGAGACTCAGAGATTAAGTGACATCCTTGAGGCTACACAAGTATTCAATGATCATATCAAAATTTAAATCCCAGTCAGCTTAAATGTTGAAGATTCTGACTTTGGGTGCTCTGCGTCATGAAGAGGTCTGTAATGAAATGATGTGATTTAATTTAAAAGTGTGCAGATTGCCATTTGAGACTCTTCAATGCTAGAACAAAATTAGACACACTGTTCAACAGTTATTTTCTGAGCAAATTTGACCGTGTTTTATAGTAGGAAAATTATATTAAATGCTTATAATGGTTTGCTAAAAGCTAAAATTATGGCAATAAATTTTCTTTAATATTGATATGATTCTGTAAAAATAGGTAATTTTCTTGTGTCTTAAAAGTCAACAAAAATGCATCTCAAAAATAAATGGCAATTATACAAGTAGATGGAATATGGGGAAAATAACTCTTACACTGCTAGGACTTAACCCATGAATTGGTGAAATAGTTACTATTTAATTTATATTTGATTTTTTGTTTTTGATATAGTATTCATTTATACTATAAACTATAATATAAATTATCACTTACTTTGGTGGACTTTGCAGTAAATCAACTTCTAGAGGAGACACTTCACATTTAATTTGAACTCTGACTTAAAGTCATCAGATAATTCACATTCCAGAAGTCTGCATTGATTGTTTGATGTCTTCAATATATTTCACATTAACTAAAATTTCATGTTGAGTTATATTAGTGTTTTGTTATTATAATGTTTGGCATCTAAACATATTTTTAAACTTTGTAATATAA
>NW_022303649.1:9119-9447 GCF_002776525.5 Piliocolobus tephrosceles | reverse complement strand
AAACTAGTTCAACCATTATGGAAAACAGTATGGCGATTCCTCAAGGACCTAGAACTAGATGTACCATATGACCCAGCCATCCCACTACTGGGTATATACCCAAAGGATTATAAATTATGCTACTACAAAGACACATGCACACGTATGTTTATTGCGGCACTATTCACAATAGCAAAGACTTGGAATCAACCCAAATGTCCATCTGTGACAGACTGGATTAAGAAAATGTCTCACATATACACCATGGAATACTATGCAGCCATAAAAAAGGATGAGTTTGCGTCCTTTGTAGGGACATGGATGCAGCTGGAAACCATCATTCTTAGCA
>NW_022303649.1:0-9019 GCF_002776525.5 Piliocolobus tephrosceles | reverse complement strand
ATTGGATGCAGCTGGAAACCATCATTCTTAGCAAACTATCACAAGAAGAGAAAACCAAACACCGCATGTTCTCACTCATAGGTGGGAACTGAACAATGAGTTCACTTGGACTCGGGAAGGGGAACATCACACACTGGGGCCTATCATGGGGAGGGGGGAGGGGGGAGGGATTTCATTGGGGAGTTATACCTGATATAAATGACGAATTGATGGGTGCTGACGAGTTGATGGGTGCAGCACACCAACATGGCACATGTATACATATGTAACAAACCTGCACGTTATGCACATGTACCCTAGAACTTAAAGTATAATAAAAAAAAAAAAAAAAGGAAATTTCTAGTTCATACAAGCTTATTTTCATTTCAAGAGTGGCAGCATATACTCATACAGCTTGGTTAATGTAAGAAACTAAGAGATATGAAAACTTTCATTTCTTGTGTATTGATAATTAAGCTACATTTTCTGAGTACCAAACACACCTCTTTTATACCACCTTTCTACTGCTAAGGCTGGGACTCTGCAAACCACATTTCTCCACTTGCCAAGTGGCTTTGCATGATATCCTGCCATTAGTGCACACCAGAGGGAGAATAGAAAGTTACAAAAGGGAAGAAGACACTTGCCCTTTCCTGTTTTGCTTCCTATTTCTCTCAATATCACCCCAGGAATAGCCCTTCATTCTGGCATTTATTGTTGGTAATGGTAGCATTGGTTCCTGTTTTTCCACATTACCAGAACCAAACTCCTTGTGCTCCAGGAGGTACCATAATTTAGGGGGTAGTGTACCTACTCAGAGATCTGAGTCCCAGCTCAGCAGATTCCCTTCTCTACGTTATGTAGCTTCTGGAAATCTAAATGTCTTCCCTTTGTTTCCTTAGCCATAGAGACAATAGCTGCTTTCTGCATTTATACTCTTATTGCTTCTGTGTTTTGTTTTGTTCTGTTTTTCCTTTTAAAACAGTGTTTGCTTCCGTGTTTTGTTTTGTTTTTCCTAAAACCTGTCTAAACTATCTCTTATATTAAATTTCCTCTGGCGTGTTTTCTGTTTTCTTGCTTGGAACCTTACTGATACAGACTATCCACTTGATAGTAAGTAATTTCCACATTTTCTTGCTTTTCCACAATTTCCACAAAGATAACCTTTTAGCATAACGTGTGTGGAATGTAACCTTTAAATGAATAGAATGCTAAAAACAGTGTGCATTATGAAGTGAAGCAGCCACTGTTGTCCAAAGTTGTTTTGATGTTCATAGCTAGGCCTCAATATTATTACCAGATGGCTTGATACTCATAGGGAGGTTACTTTGTCTTCTTGTTGGACATAAACAGTCTCACAGATGACAGTCTAAACCAATATTACTTTCAGATAATGACAAAACAAGTCTACTTCATAATTTTGTCTAAGCCCAGACAGGTTGTTAGATCACACACAAAATAATAATAGAATTACCCTCACTTTCTCACAGCATCCAATCAGGAATAAATCCCTACTCCATTGTACCCTCCCCTAAATCACCCAACCAAGGCCCAAGTTTTCTACTAGATTATTTCTAACATCATCTTATCGAGATATGCCATGCTTCCCCATGGTTTGTGTTTTCCTCTGCTGTGATGAGTAATAAGCCAAACTTGATGAACTACTGGTGATATATTGGTGGAATGTAGCTGAGGGGCATTGATACTGGTAAGATTTTATTTGGCTGTGAGGTGAAAAATTTTTCAGAGATGGTGATCATATTTCATTGTTTGTATAAAATGTGTTTCTAGAAGAACCTCGAAAGTGACCAACATGGTCACTTATCACAATTGACATTTTATAATTTATTATATGATTATTTTATTAATATTTATCTTTCTACTAGACCTAGTTCATTAGTTCCATGAGAGCAGGAATTATATCTTATTTTCCATGCCATTGCATCCCTAGGATCATGGACAATGTGTGGCACATTGTGGACCAGTGTGATACAATATAAATATAATATGAACCACATATATAGGCTTAAATTTTCTAGCAGCAACAATTATAAAGTAAAAGCTGTTGGTAAAATTAGTTTTAATAACCTATTTTATTTAACTTCATGTATCCAAAAGTCATATCATTTTAACATGTAATTAATATAAAAATTATTAATAAGTCCCCACCTATGTCAGGAAGATGGCAGAATAGAAAGTTCCAGTCCTAGCTGGGCATGGTGGCTCATACCTGTAATCCCAGCACTTTGGTAGGCTGAGGCAGATGGATCACTTGAGATCAGGAATTCGAGACCAGCCTGGTTAATGTGGTGAAACCCCATCTCTACTAAAATTACAAAAATTAGCCGAGTATGGTGGTGGGTGCCTGTATCCCAGCTACTAGGGAGCTTGAGGCAGAAGAACCACTTGAACCTGGGAGACAGAGTTTGCAGTGAGCCAAGATCATACCACTGCACTCCAGCCTGAGTGACAGAGTGAGACTCCAAAAAAGAAAGAAAGAAAGAAAGAAAGAAAGAAAGAAAGAAAGAAAGAAAGAAAGAAAGAAAGAAAGAAAGAGAAAGAGAGAGAAGAAAGAGAAAGAAAGAAAGAAAGAAAGAAAGAAAGAAAGAAAGAAAGAAAGAAAGAAAGAAAGAGAGAGAGAGAAAGTCCCAGTCCTTGTTTCCTCACATAAGCACAGATTTAAAAATGCATAAGTAACAAAACACCTTTATAAGATGTCCAGAATTCAGATAAGAAGTTGTGGTACCCCTAGATGAGCACAAAACTGAGATCAGCAGCAGAGAAATAGGTAAGAAAAACAATTTATCTTTACCTGCATCTGCCTCTCCTTCATGCCTGCAAACCTCAGTGGCAAGGAAGACTGTGACTCCTCACTGGGAGAGGGAAAGAGAATGGGCATATATACAATACCTCTTGACTTTCAGTGCACTCCCTGAAGGGATGGCTTTTGTCTGGTTTCACACAGAATGCTGGAGAATCTAGTAAAGTCAAATTGCTGGGACAACAAAGAGGACAGGTACTTTCCTGGAGTTGGTACAGGTTTATATGGCTTGGAGAAGGTGCAGAACTGAGGTCTCTCCTCCAAGAGTAAGAGAGGAGTGAAACAAGGCTTCTGTGTTTTTGGCCTTTCAGTGCACTCCCCAAGGAGCTGGATTCTGATTTGTCTCACACAGAACATCGATGAAACTGGCATACTCTGGATGCTTGGGGCAGCTGTGTTCAACACCACATGCAAGGCTTGGAAAACACACAGAATTGATGCCCTTTCTCCAACGAGAGAGAAGGGGAGCATGGCTCCAATGTCCTCAGCTCTTCCCTTTACCCCTCAAGGGGCTGGTTTATATCCTTTGCAGTGTGGAGTGCTGACGGAATTAACACAGAGAACAGAGAAAGCACTATATTATGGGCTTCTGAAGAAAGAAAAAATACTGAATGGGTCAGTTAGAAACAAAAATTCTGAATCTTTAGCTGGATTGACCAATGAAGGTCTTTTCCATTCAAAATCAATCCATAGAGGAAAATGAGGGCTGTTATTTTTCAAATGCACATACTCCAATGAAAAGATATAAGAAACAAGAAGAATCAGAGAAAAGTTGCACAATCAAATGAACAAAATAAATATTCAGTAAATTACCTTAAGGAAATGAAAATCTATGAATTGCTTAACAGCAGACTTAAAATAATCTTAAAGCAGATGAATGGGTTACAAAAGAAAACAGATAGACAACTGAATTAAATTGGGAAAATAATACATGAACAAAATAAGTATATTAGCAAGGAGATATAAATGAAAAAGAACCAAACAGAAATTCTGAAACTGAGGTATGTATTAGATTGGTGCAAAAGTAACTGTGGTCTTTGCCATTACTTTTAATGGTGAAAACTGCAGTTACTTTTGCACCACCCCAATAGTAAGAGAACTAAAAATTTCACGAGTGGGATTCAGCAGCAGATTTGGTCAAGCAGAAAAAAGAATCAACGAGCTCGAAGGCATTTGAAGTTATGCAATCAAGGGTTCAAAAACAAACAAAAAATAAAAAATAAAAAGAGGCCAATAAGTTTGAAAGGTAGTCTATACCATAAAGACTGCAACTCTTAGGCATGTTTTAGTGCAAAACTAGGCTAAGGCGCAAAGGACCCTTGGTTGGGGTGTAGGGGGAAGGCACGTGACATATTGAGACAAAAGCTGGCACAGTTAACAGAGTGCTGGCATCACTCCTTTCCAGACTCTAGACTGCACAGCTCATGGCTCCAAAACAGACCCCTTCCTTTCGCTTAAGGAGAGAAGAGGGAAGAGTTGGGAGGACTTCATCTTGTATCTTGGATACTAGCTCAGCAACAGCAGGATAGGGCAGTGGTCAGAGTCATGAGGCCCCTGTTCCAGGCCCTAGCTTCCAGATGACATTTCTAGATACAACATAGGCCAGAAAAGAATCTGTTGCCTTGAAGAAAAGAACACAGTCCTGGAAGCATTCATTATCTGCTAAATGAAGAGCCCTTGGGCCCTGAATAACAAACAATGATACTCAGGTACCATGTCAAGTGTTTTGGGAAGTCTCAGAGACTTGCCGGTTTCAGGTACCAGCACGGCCACGGGCAGGTGGAGCACCAAGCAGGTTCTTGGGGTCCTTGATTCCAGAACTGGACACTTAGACAGCATTTCTGGACCTCTTCTGGGCCAGAGAAGAGCCTACTGCCCTAAAGTGTGAATCCCAGGCCAGGCAGCATTCACCACAAGCTGACTTAAGAGCCCTTGGTCCTTAAGAAACATTGGTGGTAGTCTGGTAGTATTCCTTGTGGTATGGGGCGGCAGTGGCTATGGGCTGAGGATTCTTTGTCTTTGGAAAGAAAATGGAAGAGTGGAAAGAACTGCACCTTGGTGTCTGAGTGCCAGTTTAGCTCCAGTACAAGGACACATGAGATACTTCTAAGATATTGGACTCTAGTCCCTGGTGCCCAGTTGGCACCTTGGGACCCAGGAAACCTGGCCACTCTAAAGGGAAAGACACAGGTCTGACTGGCATTGCCACTGGCTGATTGTAGAACCCTGGAGCCTTTAAAAAACATGGGCAGTAGCCAGGGAGTGGTTACAGCAGAACTTGGGTGACACCCAGTGCCGTGGTGGCTTTAGGTCGAACTTAGCACAGTAATACTCTTGATGGCCACAGGGTTGCTGATGTCACCCCATCCTCAGGTTTAGGTGGGTCAGAACAGAAAGAGAGACTCAGTTTGCCTGGGAGAAAGTAAGGCAAGAGAACAAAACTCTCTGCCTGGTAATCCAGAGGATTCTCCCAGACCTTGCCCAGGACTTAAAGGCATCACCTATACCAGTCTGCAAGAACTACAGTGTTAAAGGGCTTCAGGTGCCACCTAAAGAAGATGCAGCTTAGATCACAACACCCAAGTCCTTTAAAATATCTGGAAAGTCTTCTCAAACGGACAGCTACTAATAAGCCCAGAGAGTGAAGACTACAATAAATGCCTAACTCATCAATTCCCAGACACTGAAAAACATCTTTCAGTACCACCCAAGAAAACATAACCTTAACAAATAAATTAAATAATGCACTAGGGACCAATCCTAGAGAAACAGAGATATGCGAATTTTTAGAAAGAAAAATTAAAACACTTGTGTTAACTAAATTTAAGGAAATTCAAGATAACACAGAAGGAATTCAGAATTCTATCATATGTATTTATAAAAAGATTGAAATAATGATAAAGAATCAAGCAAAAATTATTAAGCTGAAAAATGCAATGGGCATACTGAAGAATGCATCAGTGTCCTTTAATAGTAGAATTGATTAAACAGAAGAAATAATTAGTGAGTATGAAGACAAGCTATTTGAAAATACACAATCAGAGGAGTGAAAGCAAAAAAGAAAAGAAAAACAATAAAGCACATGTATGGGATCAAAAAATAGTCTCAAAAGGGTAAATCTAAGAGAAGGTAGAGTAAGAGACAGGAGTGCAAAGTTTATTCAATGGGACAATAACAGAGAACCTCCCAAACCTAGAGAAAAATATTAATATCCAACTACAAAAAGATTATAGAATACCAATCATATTTAACCCAAATAAAACTACCTCAAAGCATCTAAGAATCAAACTCCCAAAGATCGATGATAGAGAAAGGATCCTAAAAGCAGCAAGAGAAAAGAAACAAATAACTTACAATAGGGCTCCAATACATCTGTCAGCAGACTTTTCAGTGGAAACCTTACAGGCCAGGAGAGAATGGCATGCAATACCTACAGTGCTGAAGGAAAAAAAACAAAAACAAATAAACAACAACAACAAAAATAATTTTAATCTGGAATAGTATCTCTAGTTAAAATGTCCTTCAAATATGAGGGAGAAATAAAGACATTCTCAGACAAACAAAAGCTAAAGGATTTTATCAACACTAGACATGTCCTAGAAGAAATGCTGATGAGAGTACTTCAATAAAAATAAAAGGTATATTGATGAAGAGTTAGTAAACATCTGAAGGTACATAATTCATTGGTAATTGTACATACACACACAAAATTCAAAGAATATCATAACACTGTAACAGTCATGTGTGTATTACTCGTTTCTTAAGTAGAAAGAATAAATAATGAACCAATCAAAAATAATGACAACTTTTCAAGACATATTCACTATGAGAAGACATAAATAAAAAGAAAAAAAGTTAATAAGTTGGGGGATGAAGATAAACTATAGAGTATTAGTTTCCATTTTGCTTGTTTCTCATTTGTTTATGCAAGCAGGGTCAAGTTGTTATCAGGTTAAAATAATGGGTTATAAAATAAGTGTTTGAATGCCTCATGGTAACCTCAAACAAGAGAAGATACATTGGATAGAAGAACTAAATTGTATTACCAGACAAAATTAACCTCAGTAGAGGAAGGCAAGAAAAAAAGAAAGAAAGAAGAGAAAATGGTAAAATAACCAGAAAACAATAACAGAGTGGACAGAGTGAGTCCTAATTTGTCAATAACAGCATTGAATGTAAATTGACTAAACCCTACAATCAAAAGACATAGACTGGCTGAAAGGATTTAAAAAAAGACCCATTGGATTCTGGGGGCGGAGCAAGATGGCCGAATAGGAACAGCTTCAGTCTCCATCTCCCAGCGCGAGCGACACAGAAGACTGGTGATTTCTGCATTTTCAACTGAGGTACTGGGGTCATCTCACTTGGGAGTGCCGGACAATCCGTGCGGGTCAGCTGCTGCAGCCTGACCAGCGAGAGCTGAAGCAGGGCGAGGCATCGCCTCACCTGGGAAGCGCGAGGGGGAAGGGAGTCCCTTTTCCTAGCCAGGGGAACTGAGACACACAACACCTGGAAAATCGGGTAACTCCCACCCCAATACTGCGCTGTAACACTGGCACACTGGAGATTATATCCCACACCTGGCCGGGGGGGTCCCACGCCCACGGAGCCTCTCTCCTTGCTAACACAGCAGTCTGCGGCAATCTAACCGCAAGGCAGCAGCGAGGCTGGGGGAGGGGCGCCCGCCATCGCTGAGGCTTAAGTAGGTAACTAAAGCCGCTGGGAAGCTGGAACTGGGTGGAGCTCACAGCAGCTCAAGGAAACCTGCCTGTCTCTGTAGACTGCGCCTCTGGGGACAGGGCTCAGCTAAAGGAGTAGAAGCCTGTGAAACGCGAACGACTCTGTCTGACAGCTTTGAAGAGAGCAGTGGATCTCCCAACACGGAGGTTGAGATCTGAGAAGGGGCAGTCTGCCTGCTCAAGTGGGTCCCTGACCCCTGAGGAGCCTAACTGGGAGACATCCCCCACTAGGGGCAGTCTGACACCCCACACCTCACAGGGTGGAGTACACCCCTGAGAGGAAGCTTCCAAAGCAAGAATCAGACAGGTGCACTGGCTGTTCAGCAATATTCTATCTTCTGCAACCTCTGCTGCTGATACCCAGGCAAACAGGGCATGGAGTGGACCTCAAGCAATCTCCAACAGACTTATAGCTGAGGGTCCTGACTGTCAGAAGGAAAACTATCAAACAGGAAGGACACCTATATCAAAACCCCATCAGTACGTCACCATCATCAAAGACCAGAGACAGATAAAACCACAAAGATGGGGAAAAAGCAGGGCAGAAAAGCTGGAAATTCAAAAAATAAGAGCGCATCTCCTCCTGCAAAGGAGCACAGCCCATTGCCAGCAATGGATCAAAGCTGGTCAGAGAATGATTTTGATGAGAAGAGAGAAGAAGGCTTCAGTCCATCAAACCTCTCAGAGCTAAAGGAGGAATTACGTACCCAGCGCAAAGAAACTAAAAATCTTGAAAAAAGAGTGGAAGAATTGACAGCTAGACTAATTAATGCAGAGAAGGTCATAAACGAAATGACAGAGATGAAAACCATGACACGAGAAATACGTGACAAATGCACAAGCTTCAGTAACCGACTCAATCAACTGGAAGAAAGAGTATCAGCGATTGAGGATCAAATGAATGAAATGAAGCGAGAAGAGAAACCAAAAGAAAAAAGAAGAAAAAGAAATGAACAAAGCCTGCAAGAAGTATGGGATTATGTAAAAAGACCAAATCTACGTCTGAATGGGGTGCCTGAAAGTGAGGGGGAAAATGGAACCAAATTGGAAAACACTCTATGGGATATCATCCAGGAGAACTTCCCCAACCTAGCAGGGCAGGCCAACATTCAAATTCAGGAAATACAGAGAATGCCACAAAGATACTCCTCCAGAAGAGCAACTCCAAGACACATAATTGCCAGATTCACCAAAGTTGAAATGAGGAAAAAATCTTAAGAGCAGCCAGAGAGAAAGGTCAGGTTACCCACAAAGGGAAGCCCATCAGACTGACAGCAGATCTCTCGGCCGAAACTCTACAAGCCAGAAGAGAGTGGGGGCCAATATTCAACGTTCTTAAAGAAAAGAATTTTAAACCCAGAATTTCATATCCAGCCAAACAAAGTTTCATCAGTGAAGGAGAAATAAAATTCTTTACAGATAAGCAAATGCTTAGAGATTTTGTCACCACCAGGCCTGCCTTACAAGAGACCCTGAAGGA
>NW_022303646.1:5038-8570 GCF_002776525.5 Piliocolobus tephrosceles | reverse complement strand
CCACCGGCCTCGGCCTCCCAAAGTGCTGGGATTACAGGCGTGAGCCACCGTGCCCGGCGAGTGATTTTTTAAAAGGCTGTGCCACACTAATTCCCACGAGGTAGCCTTTTGTGATTGGACGAACATGGGCCCTCCTGGGTCCCCCGCAGGCCCCGCCCCCTCCTGGGCGCTGCGCCCCGCAGCGATGCTGACGCCTGCCCAGGGCCGAACTAGTGGGTTCCGAGGGTTTACTCTCGTTTTTTGGTCAAACACACACGTCCCCACCCACCCCACCCTGGGTCCTGTGATCTAGACACCCCGGGCTGTGTGTGAAGAAGTCAGGAGGGGTTGTGGTTGGGAACCCGCTCCTCTGGGCTTCACTTTCCTCCTCGGTAAAATGGGGCAGGGGGTGGGTTGGGCACCGGGACTACTGAAGGGCCGGCAGGAACCCCCCCACCCGCCATGACCCTCCCGGTCCCCACTTGCAGGCTCCTACCTTCTGGAGCTGTGAGGGGCTCAGGCAGGCCATGGAGACGCCAGGGCACTGGGCAGCTTCTAGGTGCGGCCTCCCTCCGGGTGGGGAGGACAAAGTTTAGGAGCCTGGGAGGACTTAACCCTTCCCTGCCCGGAGAAAACCCGGTCCCACCACCCAGCTCTCCGCCCCCAGACACAGCCAGATCAGCCTGTGACCTCCAGGCTGATCTCCCCCACCTCCACAACTAATCCAGGATTTGCCCTTTCCCATCTCCAAGGATTTTATCTGCTCCCTCTGGGTTTCTTTCTGGAAACCACCCCCCACGACTGCTTACCAGGTGCGGGGAAGCTGTGCTCTGAGAGGGTCAGGCCAAGCAGCTGGGCTGAGTCCCAGTCCAGGCGCCGCCATTCCCTGTGACCCTGAGGAAGCCCTGCCTCTCTCTAGGCCTCAGTCTGGATAGAATGGGATGCAGCGTTGGTCTGGGGGATGTGCGGCACCTCCCTTCCCCGGGTGATGGGCATTCCAAAGGTGGAAGAAGTCCTGGGGAGAACTAGCTGGGCCCCTCCCAGCACCGATCTGAAACGCTCTAGGTCCTGGGAGGATTATGGAAGGGAATTAACGCATCTGTTGGCAGCTCAGAGGAAGGTAAGAGACATGGGGTATCTTAGTAGGAGGAAGGGGATGAGGAGAGAGACGCTTCTTGTTACCCACCCTCAGGTCCAAGATACTTGGCATCTCAAGTCGGGCTGCCACAGTGGAGCCGAGGTCAGACCACCACCTGCAGGCCAGGTGCGGTGGCTCACACCTGTAATCCCAGCGCTTTGGGAGGCCGAGGCGGGTGGATCATGAGGTCAGTAGATCAAGACCATCCTGGCTAACACAGTGAAACCCCGTCTCTACTAAAAATACAAAAAACGAGCCGGGCATGGTAGCACGTGCCTGTAGTCCCAGCTACTAGGGAGGCTGAGGCAGGAGAATCGCTTGAACCCAGGAGGCAGAGGTTGCAGTGAGCCGAGATCATGCCACTGCAGTCACTCCAGCCTGGGCGACAGAGTGAGACTCCGTCTCAAACAAAACAAAACAAATAAACAAAAAGAGAGAACAACACCTGCACGCCACCCTTCTCAGCTTGCCCTGCTCAGCAGCTGGCAGGGCCACTCGCTGGCTCTGAAAAACCGGCCACTGCCTTCCTCAAAATGATGCCTTCTGAACAGTGAAGGGACAAAGTGTTTCAGGAGTGTGCATGGGGACACTGCTCAGCCCTCAAGAGCCTTGGCCTCGAGTCAAGTCGTGTTTGCTGAGCCACCGCTCTGGGAGCTGCTGCTTGGTCCAGGCCATCCAGGGGGCAGCGGGGAGCAGTAAGTGCAGCTCGGGCTCCTGGTTCAGAGGGCTTAGGCTGGGTGAGGGGCAGGCAGACGACAGAATCACGAGGTTCACTAGAGGCAGGATGTGTTCCCAGCTGTCCTCAACCCTTCTGATGCAACTGCCCAACAAAGACAGATGCCTACCATGTGCCAAGAACACTGAGGTCCCCTCGGGCTGGGCCAGCCATTCCCCTGGGAGCCCCCACAGAAGGCTTATAGTAGAGGCTCAGTGAAGCAGACTGTGTTTGCGTCCCAGATGTTCAGGCCTTACTTTCCCAGTCTGTAATTTGGGGCTAGCAGAAGGATCCCGTGAGCAGTAAATAAGATGAATGCTTCGCGACTGATAAAGAGCTTGGCACAGGGCCTGGAACTGAGTGCCTACCAACTGGCGAACAAGTTGTTCACCAAATGTTAGCAGGGGCTGTTCTGGGTGGAATGTAATTTAAACAATTTTTTTGAGCTTCCGAAATTGCTGTTACAATCAGAGGGAAGACCACCACAGTGGTTTTAGGCAGAGTGGAGAGCCCTGGGTGGGTGGGGGAGGAGGACGGAAGAGGCCCAGCCTCCCACTAACTTCATTCTGCTCAACTTTGGGAAGTGGGTGGGCGGTGATTCTACATGGTTGTTTTTTCCAAATGTAAACCAGCTCCAGATCGAACTCTCCTGCTCCAGGCGCTGGACAGCCTCAAGGCCAGGGTGCGGGTGGCAGCGGGGACAGGGGTTGGTGGGAAGGGTACCAAACAGGGGGAGGGACCTCCACCATGGAAACAGAAAAGGCCTCAGCAGGGGAGTCACAGTCCAGCTGCTCAGCCTGTCAGCCCATGGCAGGGGGAGAAGAGGGAGGGAATCTTGGCTCAGGCCTGAGTTCACCTGGAGGGGTCAGAGTCCTTGTGGAGAGAGGAGAGATAGACTCTGGCCAGTTGTGGAGGTGCCCAAGCAGTTCCCCAGGCCTCATCACTAAGGTCAAAGTCAGATATGATGGCTTTTCTTCCTCATCCAAAGTCTCCTGCCGCAGGGCACCCACGTTGGCCCACCACAAGAATCCTTGGTCTGGGTGGAATACACGGCCATTTATTGGGTACTAGGAGCCAGGTCCTCCACTAAAAACCCCGTCTACCTATACAATCGCCACTGTTCCTTCAACAGTCCTGCAAGTGTGCCATTACCTTCCTGGTTTTACAAATGAGAAAACTGAAGCCCCACATCAAACACGGCAGAACTGGGATCTGGAAGCAGCTGTCTCAGCCTCTGCCCTTTACCCCAGTACCTCCCAAAGGCCCCCAAAGGGGCTGGGAGCTGAGGCAGGCCTCCCCAAGGTGACTCTCAGCCCCACCTCTGCAGAACACTTGGGACTCACTGTTGGAATTGCAAGGGACCTCTGAGAGCACAGAGTGGAAATTCCCATTGTCCACATGGGGATACAGAGGCCACTGGAGAAGGGATGTGCCTAGCCTCATACACATCCTGTTCCACAAAGCTGGGACAAAGGCCCAGGACTACTGGTGGCCATCCCAGTGCCCTCCTCTCCCATCCCCACCCATCAAAACTCATGAGGGGGCCAGGTGCGGTGGCTCAAGCCTGTAATCCCAGCACTTTGGGAGGCCGAGACGGGCGGATCACGAGGTCAGGAGATCGAGACCATCCTGGCTAACACGGTGAAACCCCGTCTCTACTAAAAATACAAAAAACTATCCGGGCAAGGTGGCGGGCGCCT
>NW_022303646.1:0-4938 GCF_002776525.5 Piliocolobus tephrosceles | reverse complement strand
AAAAAAAAAAAAAAAAAAAAAAAAAAAAAAAAAAAAACTCATGAGGGGCCAAGCACGGTGGCTCATGCCTATAATCCCAGCACTTTAGGAGGCTGAAGTGGGTGAATCTCTTGAGCTCAGGGGCTCGAGACCAACCTGGGCAATGTGGCAAAACCCTGTCCCTACAAAAAATACAAAAATGAGCCAGCATGGCCAGGCGCGGTGGCTCACACCTATATCCTAGCACTTTGGGAGGCTGAGGCGGGTGGATCACAAGGCCAGGAGATCGAGACCAGCTTGGCCAACATGGTCAAACCCCATTTCTACTAAAAATACAAAAATTAGCCAGGCGTGGTGGCAGGCGCCTGTAGTCCCAGCTACTTGTGAGGCTAAGGCAGGAGAATCGCTTGAACCCGGGAGGCGGAGGTTGCAGTGAGCTGCGATCGAGTCACTACACTCCAGTCTGGGTGACAGAGCAAGACACTGTTTCAAAAAAAAAAAAAAGCCAGCATGCCCCTGTGGTCCCAGCTACTTGGGAGGCTGAGATGAGATCATCGCCTGAGCCTAGAGAGGTTGAGGCTGCACTGCAGTGAGCCGTGATCACACCATTATATTCCAGCAGTGCACTCTACGTGACAGAATGAGACCCTATCAAAAAAGAGAAAAAAAACCACCAACAGAAAAACCCCTCATGAGTGCCCAACCAGAGGTGAGCAGGATGACAGAGAACGTGTTGGCCATGGGATCCCCAGCCCGGGCCACAGCCTGTCACCTAACAGGTGCTCCGTCCAGCTTACAACCTCCACTAACTGCCTCCAAAGGCACAGAGTCTCATGGGGCAGAGAGATGAGCAGTTAACTCTCCTGTGGGTGCCCAAGCAAGGTTCCACACGGCCCAGCAGGCTTCACAGGAGGGAGGGAAGAGTCTTCCCATGACACAAAGACCTCCAAAGGCCACTTTCTGTTATAGATTTATTTGATACTGTGACCGAGTCTCCAAGTTCAGACCCACATGTAACGGATTGCTTCATGGCTGTCAGAGGCTAGTGTGCATTATTTCTGAGGATTATATCCAATGACACGACGCAGAAAACACAAATGGACGGACAGACGGATGGACATAATCATTAAGACAAGAGACGCTAAAACGTGCCTTAGTGTCCACGTGATTGATCTAAGGCGGGGACCCGTCTAAGGTGGGGACCCGAGTGACTGATCTAAAGCAGGGTGGCTTCCAGCCACCAGGCGCTGACTGGGCTGTGTGCACTCCAGGCACCAGGGAAGGAACTGGCTTGGAACCAAAGCCTGCCCTCCCAGGGGCGACCTCCCCATTCCCGGCCAGTCTCTAAGTGTCTGCTCTTCATGAAGGACCAGGTGGCGACAGGGCTGATGGAAGCAGCGAGGCCAGCGGTGGCACTGGGCACACCCATGCCGCAGGAGGTGGGGAAACAGAGTCTGGGCGAAGTGGCTCCTTTTGGCTCCTTAACACTGTGCGTGGAGAGGCCGGGCAGGCGCGAGGAGAGGTGGGAATGGAGCACCGTTCATCCGGGGATTAGCCAACCCGAGTCTCCTCCCTCCTTGGCAGCTCCAGAACATTCCCTTTGGCCGACAGCCACAGAAATGAGTGCCTGCCAAGACACATGGAGGAGAAAGAAAACAAGACACCAAAAAAACCAAAAAACAAACAAAAAAACCTCCCTGCCCCAGAAACAAATAGAACTCCTGGACCAAGGTCACACCAGATCCAGAAGACACCCTGCACCCTGCGCCCAGGGAAACAAAACACAGTTCAATGTCTGGCTGCTTTGCTCAAGGGAAACTGCCACCCCACCCTGAGACTCCAACTCACTGGCCATTAGTGTCTTTTTTTTTTTTTAAGTGGTTTTTTGCTTTTTAATACCCAAACCATCCATTTTCAAAGCTTTTTTTTTTAAAAAAAGTTTCCTGATTAAAAAAAAACAAAAACTAAAACTAAAACTGCCACAAAAACTGAAGAGGCAAGCTCCGGGCCTGGCCTTTCCAGCTGGAGGCCTGCTCTCCCGTGGACCGCACCGCAGAGCCCAGCCCGGTACCGCTGGGTGACCGTCCCATGGCTGGTCCACCCCGGACCACTCTGTTCACCCCGGACCACTCTGCTGGTTCACCCCGACCACTCTGGGTGGGCATTAAATGCCCGGCGGCATCACTAAATAAGGACAAGGGAAAAAGGCAGCCCACCCTTCCTTGAACACCTTCCATCTGGGCTGAACTTTTTGGGAATGTATAAGTTATCTGGATGAAGGAGGTGGGAGATGGAGAAAAATAAATACCAAGAACTAAAGTGAGAGTCCCAGGACCTCTGGTGGCAGCTCAGCCCCTGGGACAGAGCTGGCCTCCAGGGAGGAGACCCTGATTATCCAAATACTGCGCTCTTGAGACTTGCTCTCCTCGACAAGCGCTTGCCCTGGGGGGGCGTGAGTCTCAGAGGGAGAAAAGGGGCCAGCCCCGCAGATACTGTCCTCTCGCTCTGGCCCGACTCACAAGTGGCCCCAGGCTCCTGCCTGGCCACGAGGCTGGCCTGGCTGTCCAGGAGTTCTGGGAGAAGCTGGGCCTGGCCCTCTGGGCCTGAGGACTGGCCGGTGGTCCCGCTGCTTGCTGTGCTGGGCCGGCCTCGCTCAGGCCTGCTCCTTGTCAGCCCTCCAGAGCCGCTCCTTCACCTCGGGCGGCAGCGTGTTGAACAAGTCCTCCTCCACCACCAAGCCGCTGCGCTTGAGCAGTGGGCACTCGCCCAGCTCCACGGGCAGGCACTCCAGCCGGTTGCCTCGCAGCTCGATCTGCGTCAGGTTGGTCAGCTCGCCCACCCTTGAGGGCAGTGACTGCAGCACATTGTTGCCCAGGTGCAGGGCCCGTAGCTTCCGGCACTGGAAGAGCTCTGGAGGCAGCGTCTCGATCTGGAGGGAAAAGAGCAGGGGTGAGAGTGAGGTGGGTGTGGCTCGGACAGGGCCTCTGGGCTTCCCTTTCTTCTCTCCCCCAGATCTCAGCATCTTTTCTGATCCCCAGGCCCTTTGCAGCAGCACAATCTGAGCCAAACTCTGGCCAACATGTGCCTGTGTGCCAGGTCTCCGCTCTTCCTCACTTCCTCTAGGAAGCCTTCCTCCAGCAGTCACTTCCTCCAGGAAGCCTTCCCTGATCTCCTGGGTCTCATGGTCCCTGTGTCCCCACTTGCAGTGCTTATCCTTCCATCTGTTACCCCCTAGATTGGGCTCTACAGATGAGACCTGCCTGCCTCAATCCCCACTGTCTTCCAGCACCTGGCCCTGGGAAGTATATCACATTGGCCAGCTGCTCCCACCTCTGTCCCAGGGCTCACCAGGAGCCAGGCTGTTGGTTCTGCCCAGCTTAAGAACAATTTACAAACACAAAACAGCATGCTGAGAAAATCCGCCCCCTAGGCCGGGTGCGGGGGCTTACGCCTGTAATCCCAGCACTTTGGGAGGCCAAAGCTGGGGGAACACAAGGTCCCCAACAAGGAGTTCAAGACCAGCCTGACCAACATGGTGAAACCCCGTCTCTACTAAAAATATAAAAATTACCTGGGTGTGGTAGCGTGTGCCTGTAATCCCAGCTAGTCAGGAGGCTGAGGCAGGAGAATCACCTGAACCCGGGAGATGGAGGCTGCAGTGAGCCAAGATTGCACCACTGCACTCCAGTCTGAGTGGCAGAGGGAGACTTCATCTCAATAAAAAAAAAGAAAGAAAGAAAGAAAGAAAGACAATCTACCCCGTTAACTCTTTCTGAGAAGTTGGGAGAGTTCACTAATAGGGGCGAGAATCCCAGCTGTGTCACTGCCCCTTCCTGGGCCGCAGTTTCCTCATCTGTTAAGTCACAGGGTGGGCATGCGTACAGGGAGCTTCCTCCTGGCCGTCTGGAGCCCGCTCCTTGCGCTTTTACCAAACATGAACGCAGGAGTCCCCCCTTATCTACGGTTTTGCTGTTTGTGGTTCCCGTTGCCCACGATCAACTGCAGTCCGAAATTATTAAATGGAAAATTCCATATTTTTTTGTTTTTGGAGAGACGAGGTCTCACTGTGTTGCCCAGGCTGGTCTCAAACTCCTGGGCTCAAGTGATCCTCTCACCTCAGCGTCCCAAAGTGCTAGGATTACAGGAGTGAGACACTGCACCCAGCCTAAATTTTGTAGGTGTCTTGGTCTGTTGCCCAGGCTGGAGTGCAGTGGCGTGATCTCGGCTCACTGCAAGCTCCGCCTCCCGGGTTCAAGCGATTCTCCTGCCTCAGACTCCTGAATAGCTGGGACTACAGGCACCTGCCACCACGCCTGGCTAATTTTTGTATTTTTAGTAGAGACAAGGTTTCACCATGTTGCCCAGGCTGGTCTTGAACTCCTGGCCTCAAGTGATCCGTCTGCCCCCACCTCCCAAAGTGCTGAGATTACAGGTATGAGCCACTGCACCCAGCCAAAATTCCGTGTTTTAAATTGCATGTCACTCTGAGTAGAGTGATGAAATCTATCCTGTCCAGGACGTGAGTGGTCCCTTAGTCCAGTGCGCCCACGCTGCATCTGCTACCCATGTCAGTCACTCAGGAGCCACGTCTGTGATCAGATTGACTGTCATAGTCTCAGAGTGCTTTCAGGCAACCCTTACTTTACTCAATAATAGCCTCGGCCCGGCATGGTGGATCACGCCTGTAATCCAGGCACTTTGGGAGGCTGAGGCGGGTGGATCACAAGGTCAGGAGATCGAGACCATCCTGGCTAACACGGTAAAACCCCATCTCTACTAAAAATACAGAAACATTAGCCAGGCGTGGTGGCGGGCACCTGTAGTCCCAGCTACTCAGGAGGCTGAGGCAGGAGAATGGTGTGAACCCAGGAGGCAGAGCTTGCAGTGAGCCAAGATTGCACCACTGCACTCCAGCCTGGGTGACAGAGTGAGACTCAGTCTCAAAAAAAAAAAAAAAAA
>NW_022303642.1:0-3035 GCF_002776525.5 Piliocolobus tephrosceles | reverse complement strand
TTCAAAAGTGTGGTGTAAATGGAATTACATAGTACAAATCTTTTGGAATTGACTCTATTCACTCAGCATAATTCTCTGGAGACTTAGCCAAGCTGTTGCCTGCATCAATGATTAAATGTCTTTTTTGCTAGTAGTATTCCATGGTGTGGATATACCATGGTTTGTTTAGAAGTTTACCTGTTGAAGGACATCTGGAATGTTTCTGTTTTTTTGACTATTACAAATAAAGCTGCTATAAACATTTATATACAAGTTTTGTGGAAACACAAATTCTCACTACTCTGGGAAGAATGTCTAGGAATACAATGGGTAGTGGATATCATAGTCCAAGGTTTACACTTTAAAGAAACTGTCAAAGTGCTTTACAGAGTGACTATATCATTTTGCATTCCCACCAACAATGTATGTGTGATCCAGTTGCCCACATGCTCACCAGAATTGGTGTAGTCACAATTTTTTACTTTAGCCATTCTGATAAATGTGTAATGATATAGCCTTATAGTTTTAATTTGCATTTCACTAATGGCTAGTGATATTGAACACCTTTTCATGTGCTTATGTATAGCATCTTTGTGAAAATGTCACTATGCTCTTTGTCCATTTTCTGATCAGATTATTTCTTTACTACTAGAATGTTTCTTCTTTCTGTGTTCCAGCCATTAGTTCTTTGTCAGATATGTTATTTGCCATTATTTCACTGTAATCTGTACCTTGTATATTGTTCTTTTAATAGTGTCCTGGGCAGAGAAAAAGTTTTAATTTAATTAAATCAAATTTAACAAGTTTGCTTTCTAAGGATAGAACTCTTTGCTTAGCATGAGTTCCTAAAGATTTTCTCCTTTTTCCCAAAAGTTTCGTGGTTCTTTATTTTTCCTTCATTTGTTGAAAAGGCTACCTTTTCTACATTGATTGTTTGTGTGCCTTTGTAAGAAATCTGCTGGATATGTTTGTGTGGGTATTTCTCTGGGTCAATTTCATTGAACTTTCCAAAGAAATAATTGTATTTTATTTTTTTAATCTATCATTTTCTTATTTTTCAATTTCATTCATTTCTGTTCTTTGATACTTCCTTCTTCATGCTTGCTTTGGATTTATTTTTTACTCATTTTTCAAGTTTCTTGGGTTGCTTAAATTACTGACGTGAGAGTTTTAATCTTATCTAATATAGGCAGATAGTGCCACAAATATGTCTCTTAATACTGCCTTAAGTGCTTTCCACAAATGTTATATACTGTGTTTTTATGTTCATTTACTTATATATGTTTCTTTCCTTTGTGTTTTTCTCTTTGGCCTACAGATTATTTAGGAATATTGTTTAATTTTAAGTATTTTAAGAGTTCCCTGTTGTTGATTTTTAGTTTGATTTCTCTGTAGTCAGGGAATACACTCTATATAATTTGACATCCTTTAAATGTATTGAGATTTGTTTTATGGCCCAGGATATAGTTTTTCTTTTCTTTTTTTTTTTTTGGTATATGTTTGTGGACCCTTGAAAATGATAAACTTTTTGCCATTTTTGGTGAATATTCTATAGATGTTCATTAGGTACTCTTGGTTGATGGTGTTCCTGACTCCTTTTATTGTCATGGCTGAATTTCTGTCTAGTTAATTTATTAATTGCTGAAAGAAGGGTATTGAAATCTGCAGCTACTATTGTGAATTTGTCTAATTTCTTTCAAGTTCTATTTTTGTGTCACATATTTTGCAACTCCATTGTTTGTTGCATACATGTATAAGGTTACTGTATGCCCTTGACTGGTTGATGCTTTTATTGTTATGATATATCCCTCTGTGATAATTTTCTTTGTTCTGTAGTCTTCTTTATCCGATGTTAATATAGCCTCTCTGGCTTTCTTTTGATTAATGTTTTCATGGCATGCCTTTTCAATCCTTTAACTTCTAACCTGCCTCCGTTTTTGTATTTGTAGTGAGATTCTTTTAGGCAACATAATATTAAGTGCAGTCTTATTTTTTTAGTTCATTCTCCCTATTTTTGTGTTTTAGTTGGTTTATTTAGACTATTTACATCTAAAGTAATTATTGATTTATTTGTGCTAATTCCACCATTCAATTTTGGCATTTGTTTGTTTACTCTGGGTTTTGTTTCTCTATTTTGTTTGTTGGCTTGCCTTCCTGTATGTTACCCAAATCAAGCTTCACAATTCCATTTCAACATATCTATAGTGTCTTGGAATATCTTTTATGATAGCTACTTTGTAATATTTCTAACATCTTTTTTTTGACATGTTTTGACTATCTTTTTACACTCATCTTGATATCATGTTGCTTCTTGATGTGGCAAATACTTTTCCATTGAAACCTGAACATTTTGAGCACTGTGAGACTCGGATCACATGCAAACTTTCTGTCTTACCTGACTTTTTTCTGTTACCATCTGACAAAGGAAAAAGTGAGCTACTTTCTTACTGCCAAATGAGGATAGAAGTCCAGACTTCCTGCTTGATCTCTATTATTAATGAGGTCTGTAGTTCCTTTTCTCTGCTAGGTGGTTGTAGGGAGTGCTAGTTCCCACTAGGTCTTACTGATACTGCCCTGGATGGGAGCGTAGGAGGCATGACTTCTTCCTAATTCCCATGTTGCCTTCACTAACACCACAGGGGAGTGGGAGTGTATTATTCTGTTTTCATGCTGCTGATAAAGACATACCCAAGACTGGGAATTTACAAAAGAAAGAGGTTTTTGGACTCAACAGTTCCTCATGACTGGGGAGGCCTCACAATTATGGCAGAAGGCAAGGAGGAGCAAGTCACATCTTACATGGATGGCAGCATGCAAAGAGAGAGCTTGTGCAGAGAAACTCCTGCTTCAAAACCATCATATTTCATGATACCCATTCACTATCACGAGAACACCATGAGTAATGAAACTCCTCTATGGTTCTATCGTCTCCCACCAGGTCAGTCCCACAACACATGGGAATAATGGGAGCTGCGAGATAAGATGAGATTTGGGTGGGGACACAGAGGGATACTATATCAGGTAGCGACTTCATCACTGTTAAATTGAGGTGAAAG
>NW_022303641.1:0-1958 GCF_002776525.5 Piliocolobus tephrosceles | reverse complement strand
AGCCTCCGTAGTAGCTGGGATTATAGTTATGTGCCACCACGCCCGGCTAATTTTTGTATTTTTAGTAGAGACGGGGTTTCTTCATGTTGGTCAGGCTGGTCTCGAACTCCCGACCTCAAGGTGATCCACCCACCTCGGCCTCCCAAAGTGCTGAGATTACAGGCGTGAGCCACCGTGCCCGGCGAAGATCCTTCTTAAATGAAAAAACCATTCCTCTGACTTGATGTCAGGCTGTTGGTGAGATTGATAGCAGTGGAGACAGGTCCATCAGAAACGGAGCTAACCTTTGTGTTTTGGAGTATTTTGATGGCCTGCCCTGACTATGTAAGTTTTGCTAAGAAGTCATTAGAGTAATTCCTCTACTGGAAGAAACACCCATATGGGGAATTTGGGACGTTGCCTTTTCAAGTGTTACACAACGAACTCTTCATGGGTGAAAAGTACATGATTCCAGGTCCATTTCTAGAATGGAAACAGCTGCATCAACCCAACAGCGATTCACATTCCTGAGTTTGAGAGAATCTGATTGTTTCAAGGCTGAAGCCAAAAGCCCAATAAACAATGTTTGTACCTTTATTCATAGTTAGGAATTAGGTGCATCCTGTGGTCAAGAAAACAACTGATGGTGGTCACCAAATAGTTTAAAACCAAGCAGGACCTCATTGTATCATGTGGGTGTTTTTGATTTTTTTAAGGAAGTTTTTATTTTCCTGTACAATAAATGACAGGCTCTGACTTGAAATACATTTCCTTTAATAAACCAGAATCTAGGGCCGGGCGCGGGGGCTCACGCCTGTAATCCCAGACTTTGGGAGGCCAAGGAGGGCAGATCACTAGGTGAGGAGATTGAGATTATCCTGGCTATGGTGAAACCCTGCCTCTACTAAAAATACAACAAATTAGCCAGGCATGGTGGCAGGCGTCTGTAGTCCCAGCTACTCAGGAGGCTGAGGGAGGAGAATGGCCTGAACCCGGGAGGCAGAGCTTGCAGAGATCACACCGGTGCACTCCAGCCTGGAAAACAAAGTGAGAATTTGTCTCAAGAAAAGAAAAAAAAAAAAAAAAAAAAGAAACCAGATCTATAATCCTAAGCTTTTTAACCTGGCTTTCAGAAATTTATGAAGTCCCCAAAATCCTGTGCAACAATTTTGTGTATATGCATTCATGTGTGTTTATGGGGAGATGATTTATGGCTCTCCATACATTTTCAAAGTGGTTAGATTCCAAAAAATTTTAGATACACCACTTAGGCCTGGTGTGGTGTCTCACATCTGTAATCCTAGCACTTAGGGAAGCTGAGGCAGTAGGATCCACTGAGGTCAGGAGTTTAAGACCAGCAAGATAGCGAGACCGCCACCTCTACCAAAAAAAAAAAAAAAAAAAAATACTGGGCATGGTGTTGCACACCTGTGGTTCTAGCTGCTCGGGAGGTTGATCACCTGATCCCAATAATTTGAGGCTGTAGTAAGTTAGAATTGCACCACGTCACTCCAGCCGGGGCAACAGAGCAAGACCCTCTCTCAAACAAAAACAAAAAACCATATCACTTAATATACTGTTGTTGTTGGTCAAGTATCAGATTTTGTTTAAAAATTAATTAATTTTTTTTTTTTTTTTGAGATGGAGTCTCGCTCTGTCGCCCAGGCTGGAGTGCAATGGTGTGGTCTCAGCTCACTGCCAGCTCCACCTCCCAGGTTCACACCATTCACCTGCCTCAGCCTCCTGAGTAGCTGGGACTACAGGCGCCCGGCACCACGCCTGGCTAATATTTGGTATTTTTAGTACAGACGGGGTTTCACCGTGTTAGGATGGTCTCCGTCTCTGACCTTGTGATCCGCCCACCTTGGCTTCCCAAAGTGCTGGGATTACAGGTAAATACTCATTTTTAGCAAAGGTGTACAGGCATACAGTTCTAAGAGTCAGAAATTAACAAGGCTTAGAACAAAACCCAGCAATCC
>NW_022303640.1:3522-12967 GCF_002776525.5 Piliocolobus tephrosceles | reverse complement strand
TCAGGCAGCACCCCCTCATCCCTCCCAGGCAGCACCTCCTCGCCCCTCCCAGGCCCTGGCAGTGGAGAATTCACTCTGTGTCTCTGTGGATTTGCCTGCTCCGTGCATCTCCTATCAATGGACTCGTCAGTCTTTTGTATGTGGTTCCTTTCATGTTATATCATCTTTTCAAGCCTCATTTGTGTTGTAACGTGTGTCTGAACACCACTCATTTTTAAGGTAAATAATATCCCATGGTGTGAACAGACCTCTGGTGCCCATCCATGCCTCTGCCGATGAGCGTTCAGGTTGCTGGGACTGTCTGAGCCATCTGACACCCCCTGGATCCTGTGCTGCTGATTCTGACATCAGGGGTCCCGAGCACACGCTTGGCAATCCTGGAGTCTCTGATGGAACAGCGGCTGGCATCACCCGGGCACCTGCCACATGCCGAGCACGGAGCTGAATGCCACACACACGGCCCCGCCTGACCTCACACAGATGGGCTGGGCCGCTGCTGGCCCCGTTCGTCAGATGAGGAGACTGGAGGCGGCTCCAGGTCACAGAGCTGCGAGATAACAGGCAAGAGCCCCTAGCGAGTTCAGAGCTCACCCTCCCAGGCCCCCACCTCCCGTGGGCCACATCTTCAATTTCCAGGTCCCAAGCAGCTCAGGACAAGGCTGCTTCCTGATTCTGGGTCTTCCCGGGAACTCACAGCCTGGCACTGAGACCACCAGTCCCAGTATCTGCTTTCCCAACAGCCCTGTGCTGGCATTACATTCGTGTTCTGTTGGCACAAGAGGAACCTGGTCTGCATGGTCCCAAGCAATGGACGGGAATGTTTAACTTGTGTATTGATCTAGCAGCTCTCCAGTGACTTGGGCTTTAACAGAATGATTCACTTTCCACCTGGGTTTGTTGTTTGTTTGTTTTTGAGACAGGGTCTCGCTCTGTTGCCTAAGCTAGAGTACAGTGGCACAATCATGGCTCACTGCAGCCTCCACCTCCTGGGCTCAAATGATCCTCCCACTTCAGCCTCCTGAGTAGCTAGGACTACAGGCACGTGCCACCACACCCAGCTAATTTGTATTTTGTTTTTTGTAGAGACAGGGTCTCGCTATGTTGCCCAGGCTGGTCTTGAACTCCCTCCTGGCCTCCAGCAATCCTCCTGCCTAGGGCTTACAAAGCACTGGATCTACAGGCGTGAGCCACCACATCAGCTTATCTGGGCATTTTGACATCATGGAGACGCAGCACAGAATTGACCTGAGGGACCTGACAGCGGACCCACCCTGAGGTTTCTGGGTCTGAAGCTGGGCCCAGGCCTGCGTGCACACAGCTTTTCCCAGCACCTGCCTGTCCCTTCGACTCAGTGCACACAGAAACCAGATGAGCCCGTGACTGCTGGGACAGAGGCTGCCTCGAGTCCCCCACAGCCGGAATGTCCCCTCCAGACAGAGGCCTGGAACAAACAAGGCTCAACTAAAAATAGACTTAAGCATGAGAGATTCAGAGGAAGGCAGCTATTTTTGGTTTGATGTATTTTTGCAAGAAAAGATGAGAAAAAGAGGCTCCCTCGAGGCTGGAGAGGGAAGTGTGTAAGAGGGGCACGAGGGACTTGGGGAGAAGCCACAGCTCCTTTTGTCTGTCCTGGGCTGAATTGTATGCCCAAAATGTTGAAGTCCCGACCCCCAGGAAAGCTAGGGGAGCTCTGGTTGGAAGCAGAGTCCTTGCAGATGTTATCGGTTAAGATGGGGTGACACTGGATTGGGGGGCCTCAAATTCAGTAACTGTCCTTATAAGGAGCGGGAGATACGGAGACACAGGCAGAAGCCATGTGAGATGGGGTGACACTGATGCGGCCACCAGCCAAGGACACCAGGAGCCCCCAGCGTGCCGGGCACTGAGCTGCACGTGGTGCAGCGGGAGCCACGTGGTGACCCTGGCTGCGTGTCTGGGAGGGCGGTGGCTGGCAGACCCCTCCCCACCAGGAGACGAAACACGTGCAAAGACAGCAGCTCGGGCAAGTGCCCGGGGAGACGCAGAGCCCCAGGCGAAAGGGCAGGGAAGGGCTGTCCTAGGAGAAGGCACTTGCTGAGGAGGCAGCCACCATGCTGATGGGAGGAGACTGAGATCCACC
The DNA here is from genome assembly GCF_002776525.5 of Piliocolobus tephrosceles. Taxonomy (NCBI): domain Eukaryota; kingdom Metazoa; phylum Chordata; class Mammalia; order Primates; family Cercopithecidae; genus Piliocolobus; species Piliocolobus tephrosceles. Next base: position 10,848 of record NW_022303640.1, on the reverse strand, counting down.
CGACTCAGCAGGGGCTGGGAGTGCTGGTCAGCAGAACACGCCAGGGGAACGGGTGGGCGCGGCGTCTCGGAGGGGATTTGCCCGCAAAGCTCCTCGTGGGGCTCTTTAAGCCACCAGGTCTCCCAGTGGAATCAGAACAGGATCCCATGGCCTGAGACAGGATTGCGTCTGGCTCCAGCCCCCATCCGTCATCCGTGCCCACGTGCACCCCAGCCCAGACCATGCCCAGCCTATCACAGGCCAGGCGAGCTTGAAGGTGCTTGGAGCGGTCAGAGTCCAGCCAGGCTGGGTCTCAGAGCGACCCCCATCTCCAGCCTCAGACAAGGTGCCCCTCTCCAGCCCTCAGACCCTGGCCTGGCCTGACGGGAGGGACGTGGCTGGCAGAGGTTTCTTCCCGGGTCTGATCAGAGCCAGAGCAGAGGAGGGTTTTTCCCTGTGGCAGGTGTTGATGCTTTGGGAAAATAGGTTCCTGGTCAGAGTGGACCGTGCCGAGGTCAGGACACGAAGCGTCTTCTCCTGGGTTGGCTGGAGTCGGGGGCAGCCTGTGGCCTTAGGGGTAGGGGAGGTGGGTGTCACGGACGTCAGTCCCACCTCCTCTCCTGCAGCCACATGAGGCCCACCCACCTCCTCATCCCTGTGCCCAAACCCACACCCTGGCACCCAGCACTTGGAGACGCCCACAGATGTGTCCGTGACCATCTTGGGACGTGGCCGTGCGTGTGCCGCAGCCCCCAGGCTGGCTGGGAGGTGCCCTCGGAATGATTCATGCAGTGACTTCCCTGTCGCCTGGCCCATGGCAAGTGCTCTGGGGACAGCAATGGTGGTGCAGCGAACATTGCCCCGGGCCTGCAGCTCCCACCCATGGGCTGTGCCTAAACTTCCCCTCAGGCCTGCAGCTCCCGCCCACGGGCCACGGGCTGTGCCCAAACCTCCCCTCAGGCCTGCAGCTCCCGCCCACGGGCCACGGGCTGTGCCCAAACCTCCCCTCGGGCTTTGGGCCCAGGTGGATGCAGGGAGCAGGGGGTGCGCTGGGCAGAAAGGGGTCTCCAGGTAGGGACCTTAAAAAAGGATTCCTTCCGTGCTGCCAGTCAGGCCCCTCCAGGTGCTGTCTGGAGAAGAATTTCAAAGTCCAGCCCCATGCCGTCCACCCAGGCTTCCCTTAGAGCCACGACCCAGGGCCCTGTTTCTTGAGAAAATCCCAGCATGAAAAACAGCTGGGAGGAAAGCAGTTTGCTGGGTCTCCAAGGCCCCTTGGAGAACACCCTCCCGAGGAGAACCACCTGTGCCACCGGAACAGCTGCAGCCGCCTGGAGAGCCAGAGAGAGCCGGGTAGGGCCCGGGGATGGTGCTGGCATCGCAGAACATACCCCCGCCCGCGTTCCAAACGAAAGCACATCACCCCCAAGCGACGCGACCTCAGGGCGAGTTTTAAAAGGAGCACTTACTTATTTTTAGAGTGTGCTTTTCACTCAGGATCACACGACGGAGCTCAATTGCAATAAAAACAGTGCGATCCCGCCAGCAGAGGCCCATTCGGCAACGTGTCCTTTTGTTCAAAATAAAGTGCAAAATGATTTCGCGCAATGACACCAGTAACCGGCTTCAAAGGCCAGCTGGGTTGGCTGAAGGATAAATGACTAAGCGTACGCTGGGCGCTGCAGAGGAAGCTCAACCGGCCAGGGCTGTGCTCCAGAGCTTCCTTTTCCAAAACAGATGCAGCCAGGGAGGCCGGGTCAGGTGACGGCGTCCAGGTTCCCAGGCTGGCAGGCTCGGAGGCCAGAGAGCAGGCATACCTTCGCGTACCGACTCCTGGGGCACACAGCAGGTTCCTCCTGGGAGGCCCAGGCAGAGGCAGCACAGCCTCTCTCTGTTTTCCTGCAGGCCGACAGGGATTCTCAGTGTGGTCTGCTAAGAAGATGAGTGAGCCCCAGAGCTGAGTGTCTGGGCTGTGGATTGTGATGCAGCTGGAAAAACACAACCAGGACCACCTAGCAGGAAGCACAGGAAGACTCAGGCACAGAGAGGGTCAGGAACTGGCCAAGGTCACACAGCAGGTGTGTGGGGAGCTGCAGTTTGAACCCAGCTCCAGAGTGGGTGCCTTACCCCTCACTGTCGTCCACAGGGGACCACTGAGGGTCCCTTCCCCCGGCTAGTGCTAGACGAGCCCGGCTTTGCTGCTCCTTGGGGTGCTCCCCCTTCGGCACACCTGAGCCGCCTGGAAACACTCGGGCAAATCTCAGGCGTTCCACTCTGATGAAGGCGTCAGGGAAGAGCGAGGGACTGTGCTTCAAGGGGAGAGCTCAGGCTGAGAGAGGACAGCCAGGCCCGGGGTAGGGTGGTGAGGGGCCACCCGAGGGGGCCGCACCACCTCCCTGCTTGCCACTGCGGGCTGGACCCGCTCTGCCCACCTATCTCCTCCACCGCCTGGGCCCAGAGGGCGAAGGCAGGGCGGAAATGGCCTCGGTCCTCTGCTCCCGAGAGTCCTGCCTGTGCCCAGTGTGGCCGAAGTGACCCAGAGCCCGGAAGGACGTGGAGGACAAAGCTTGCTCGGTGCCCCTTGCGTCCTGGGCTTTGGCCTCCCCAGGAGCAGCCTCTCCACGGAGGAGGCCTCTGTTTTCCTTAACGTGTCCAGGGCCTCGGCTGTGTCCCAGGAAAGCGGGTTTCTGGGTGAGCTCTTCCTCCTCTTGGGAGAATGGAAGCCAGCCTGCCCCATGTGGCTGAGGTGGCTGAGCCGGACCCACACCCTGAGCTGTCCTGTCTGGGATGTGAGCAGGACTCTCGGAGAAACAACCCTTGCAAATTCTCTGTGGATGACAGTGAGGGGCCACGGCACACACTCTGGAGCCAGGTGGCCGGACTCAGACCCCAGCTCCCCACACATGTGCTGTGTGACCCTGGACCTGTTCTTTCACCTCTCTGTGCCTTAGTCACCGCACCTCCAAAACGAGGCTGCAGCAGCTTACTCAGAGGGGAATAAAGGCTGAGGACTCTGGGTCTTTACCCGCTGGCTCTCCTGGCCCTGTCCTGGAGCCCTGAGACATAAACAAAGCCTCATGGGGTGGCTGCTGCTGGAGGAGGGGTCAGTGTAGTGGTGCCGTTTTGCTAATGGATAAAACTTTCTCTCGTTTTGATTAATAATGACTAAAAACTGTGTCTATTATTCCTTTGTTTTCTGTCCTGCTGGGACTTCAGTCATAAAATGATTCTCATAGACTCTGAGTCGAGGTGCCAGAGGGACGGGGTCTTTCTAAACGGCATTTCACGAGGCCCGCCAGAGGAGGTGTGGTGCCAAGATGCAAAACAGAACCAGCAATAATTCAACTCTGAATATTTTGCCTTTAATCACAATAAACTAATAAAGATTTCAGATGCTCTCATTTTAATAGAATGCAGAGTTATAATTGGTGACCTATTTTAAGCAATTTAATTTCCAATGACCTGTTTTCCAAATTAACATAGTAATCAAGGCCAGGGTGCTGTTCAGGGAGCCAGACCCTCCAAGGGTCCCACACCTGCGCCGTGTAAAGGTGCATCTCTTACTAATGTGCTCATAGAAAGAGGTGCTAAATTACGGAAAGGTTTCTTTCTACAGCATCTAATGAGCCTGGATTTTAAAATCAAAGCATAATCAAAGAAAATGAGCGAGGACATCTCGAGCATCTGTAAAAGTCACTGTTGAAGCCACAACCCTCAATGACTTTGAAGCTCTCCTCGGGACTGGAGCGTATGTCCTCCCCCAGGCAGAGATCGCTCTCAGAGGCTCCTCCAAAATCCCCAGGCAGGAGGGCAGGAGGGAGGGTGAGTCACACACCCCAGCCTCAGGTGCCCTCCCGCTGCCTCCCAGGGACCACCGTGCTTCTGGGCCACCAAGAACGGGAGCAAGGTGGGGAAGGCGGGGCAGGAGAGAAACAGGAAGGAGGGAGAGGAAAGAAGAGAGGAGATGGACTGGCTTCAGCCACCCTGGAGTACAGGAATGTCATCACACCAGCCCTCCGGCGCCTGAAAGAGCCAGTGAGAGGCAGGTGGGGTGTGGATCAGGCCTGATCTCCCCTGGTCTCCTCCTGGAATCCTCCAGATTCTTGCCCCCGTCCTTCCTTCTCCTTCCTCCCTCCTCCTCCCACTTCTCTTCCCTCCTCCCCCTGCTTCCCCTCCCTCCTCCCCCTTCCCCTCCCTCCTCCCCCTTCCCCTCCCTCCTCCCCACTCCCTCTCCCCTTCTCCCTCTTCTCATCCCTCCCTCCTCCTCCCTCCCTCCTCCTTTCCTCCCTCCTCCCTCCTCCCCGCACTATCCATTTGCTGCCTGGTCCTAGCCCACATCCAAGGGCCTGTCTCAGCTACAAAGTTCTGCTCTCTGCGCTTAAATGAGGACACAAGGGTGGTTTCCAAAACACATGTACAGGGCAGAAATTGCTCTGGAAATGGCAGATGAGCAAGACACAGCCCTCCTTCCTGCTCACAGTAGAGGCTGGAGGAAACCCCAGTTGTCTCAGAAATGGAAACGAGTCCCCTGCTCAGCATTGCTGGTTTCCTGTGGATAGAGCTGTTGGCTCTCTGGAAACTTCCCTCCCCACCCGGGACCCCAAACAGCCTTGGGGTTGTATAGGAAGGAAGGGGATGTCCCAGGCTGGAGGCCGGCAGGGCAGCTGGAATACAGGAGTGGGAGGGGAGGGAGGAGGGGAGCCGTGAGGAGGGCCGGTTCTCCCACACACCTTCTTCCGGCCTTTTCTTCCCCACTCAGGGATCCCACAGGTCCTGCCCGTGGTGCCAGTGATGTCTCTTCTGCGGCTGCTAAAGGGCAGAGGGGGCCCCTGGAGGTAGCTCCATCCAGCCCTGGCTGAGATGTCCAAGAGGCAGCAGGGGACAGGGGGTGCAGGTTAACCCTGCCCCAGAGTCTCCGTCCAGGGGCAGCAGGAGCAGGCTCAGGACAGCTTCAGATCCATGGCTGCCCTGGGTGGAAGCCAGGCTGGATACAGAGGCCAGGTCTGCGGATCCTGCAGGTCTCAGGGCAGGAAGTTCTGTTCTGGGAACCCACTGGGTCCTGAGGCCCACGAGCCCCACCTACCTCCCACCAACAAGCAGCACCTTCAGCACAGTACAGCACAGGGCGGAGTGAGGGCTGGGAGGGCCTTTGTGGAGTCCCATCGGCTTCAGGTGAAGTTAGTGGCCCTGGTTGACCCCAAGCCTGATCCCCAGTGGGCCTGCTCCTCTCTTCTCACCCCGCCACCACTCGGGGCCTTTTCCAGGCCAAACTCTGCTCCCTCATTCAATAAAATCTCTCCCAGAAGCCAGCTCCCCGGGCCTGCACCTGCCCATGGCCTCCGCAGTGGCCGGGAGCCTGCAGGAGAAGGTGGCTTGTCTTCCCTTCCATAAAATCTCCCCGCCCTATTTACAGGAGAACCAATGCTCTGCGGCTCCCAGCCAGCTCTGTCTCCCCCGACCTTGGGCACCTTTGTCTAAAGGGATGCCCTCCTTAATTCTGTGCTGAGCTGGATTAATTTTTAAAGATGAAGCTTCTGGCTCGTGTGCGCTGCTATTTGTGGTGGTGAGGTCAGGCAGAGTGCCGGCCCAGGGAGCAGGAGGTATTAGTGGGCCCTAATTCCCTGGGGACAGCAGGCCGGGATTATTGCTGTGTGCCCAGCCCTTGCCAGCCCTGCTGGCTGCCAGCTGCTGGCAGGGGCCTCACTGTGCCAGGCTGGCTGGCGGCCACAGCGCACAGGCCCCATGGAGCGCACTGGGTCGTGGAGCTCTGGATTCAGGTGGGATCATGCCCCCCACCGCCAAAGCCATCCTTCCTGGCAGCAAAGGCCTGTGGGCTGTGGCTGCACCTCTTTCCTGGGTCCAGTTTCCCCTGGGGATTCAAAGTTTCTGACCCGTTGGTGGCTATAGGGTGACCACAGATGACTCACTTGGGGCGCTAGCTGGTGAGGCTAAGGAGTCCTCCATTAGCCCCCCAGCGCTTCCTGCAGAGCCTGCTGGGCGTCCTGTGACGGAGAGTCCCACAATGATGCCAGGTTTCAAGGTGTGCAAGGGGAGGCTCCTGCCTTGGGCAGGTTTGTCTGGCTAGAGAAATAACACCTCCCTGTGCCAACAACAGGGAAACTGACAGGGTGAGATGCACGTTAGAGCAGCGAGGGAAACTGACGGGGTGAGCTGCATGTTAGAGCAGCGAGGGCTGGAAGAGCACAGTGTGGGCACCCGGTCCCTGGGTTTCTCCAAAATGGTGCAGTGTCAGAGCCTCTCCCGGGAGCTCCTTAGAAACAGAATCCTAGGCCTCACCTCAGACCCCCTGCATCCAAGTCCATATTTTCACAAGACCTCCAGGCAACTCAAACACACATTTACATTTGAGAAGTTTGAGAAGTGCTGCTGCCCTGTTAGGCTCCTGGAGGAGGTCGGTCCTAGAGGTGGGGGCCTTGCGGATGGGCAGAGCCGTGTGGGAAGCAGCACGTGGCCCGTGAGCCACAGGGTCATCGGGGCCTGAAGCTCCCCCACACTCATGATGGCGCCGGTGCAGACATGGCCCCATCACACTCCTCCTTTAGAAAGCAAAACAGGCCAGGCGTGGTGTCTCACACCTGTAATCCCAGCACTTTGGAAGGCCAAGGCAGGAGCATCATGAGGTCAGGAGATTGAAACCAGCCTGGCCAACATGGTGAAACCCCGCCTTTACTAAAAATACAAAAATTAGCTGGGCGTGGTGGCATATGCCTATAATCCCAGCTACTCTGGAGGCTGAGGCAGGAGAATTGCTTGAACCCAGAAGGCAGAGCTTGCAGTGAGCCAAGATCACCCCATTGCACTCCAGCCTGGGTGACAGGGTGAGACTCCATCTCAAAAAAAAAAAAAAAAAAAAGCAAAAGAGCTCCCAGGAAGGTGCCCATACTCCTGAGTGAGGGTGCACATGCTCACAGTTGCATTTCCCTGCTCAAGATCCTCACAGCACTTAGAGGACAGGAAGGTTGTCAGCGCTGAGTCCTGATCACACAGGCTTAGTGTTCAGTAGGTGGTTGGGGAACACATGGATGGATAGGTGAGTGACTAGGTGGGTAGGTGGAAGCATGTATGGACAGATGGGTAGGAGGATAATTCAGGGGATGGATGGATGGATGGATGGATGGATGGATGGATGGATGGATGGTGGATGGATGGATGGTGGATGGTGGATGGATGGTGGATGGATGGTGGATGGATGGATGGACAGAAGTATGGATGAATGGATGGATGGTGGATGGATGGATGGATGGTGGATGGATGGATGGATGGTGGATGGATGATAGATGGATGGTGGATGGACAGATGGATGGATGGTGGATGGATGGTGGATGGATG
>NW_022303640.1:0-3422 GCF_002776525.5 Piliocolobus tephrosceles | reverse complement strand
TGGTAGATGGGAGGTTGGATGGTGGTGGGTAGATTGTGGATGGAGATGGATAGTGGATGGATGATGAGTGGGTGGATGAGTAGATGGTGGATGGGGGATGGGTGACTAGATGGTGGATGGATGGTGGGTGGGTTGTGGACAGTGGATGGACGGTGGGTGGGTTGTGGATGGTGGATGGGTGGTGGGTGGGTTGTGGATGGTGGATGGGTGGTGGGTGGGCTGTGGATGGTGGATGGATGGTAGCTAGGTGGGTGGATAGATGGTGGCTTGGTGGTGGATTGACTGTGGGTGAGTGGGTGGTGGATGGAGGACTAGGTGGGTGGATGGATGACTTTAGTCTCCAGAGAGTAAGAAAAGCAGGATGAACTCCAGCACGCCGCTGGTGGGAATGTGGAATGCCATGGGTACTTTGGGAAATAGTCTGGCAGTTCCTCAGACCTCTGGGGTGGGCTATGAGGTCCCGCCCAGGGCTCAGCCGTGGGGCCCCATGTGCCCAGGTGGTGCTCACCCAGCCCTGGGGGGCATTCTCTTGGGGTAAACACAGTTACCCCACGACCCAGCAATTCTGCTCCTAGGTGCGTAGCAAGGAAAAATGAAAACATGCAGCCATACGTAAACATGTGAAAACATGCAGCCATACATAAACATGCGTACCCATGTTCACAGCAGTTTCATTCATGACGAGCTGAAACGTGGAGACAACCCAGATGTCTATCACCTGATGAACAGATCAGAAAACGGGCCCATCCAGACAAAGGAATGTGATTGGGCCACAAAAGGTCTGTGCTCCGACCTCAGGGAGCCTTGCAAACATCGTGCTCAGTGAATAAACAGACACACACGACAGCGTGTACTGTGTGGTTCTGTGTATATGACACGTCCAGAACAGGTAAATCCTTCTGAAGTGACAGAAACTAGAGGAATGGTCACCGGGACAGACGTGGGGACGGGCGAGGTAAAGCAGCACAGACCTTCCTTTGGGGGATAAAAATGTTCTAAGGTGGATCGGGGGTGATGGCTGCACAGCCCTGTGAATATGCTAAAATAGTTACTATGCTGGCCAGGCGCAGTTGCTCACGCCTGTAATCCCAACACTGTGGGAGGCCAAGGTGGGTGGATCACAAGGTCAGGAGTTCAAGACCAGCCTGGCCAACATGGTGAAACACTGTCTTATTAAAAATACAAAAATTAGGCCAGGTACGGTGGTTCACGCGTGTAATCCCAGCACTTTGGGAGGCTGAGGTGGGCGGATCACGAGGTCAGGAGATCGAGACCATCCTGGCTAACACGGTGAAACCCCATCTCTACTAAAAATACAAAAAAATTAGCTGGGCGTGGTGGTGGGCGCCTGTCGTCCCAGCTACTGGGGAGGCTGAGGCAGAAGAATTGCTTGAACCTGGGAGGCGGAGGTTGCAGTGAGCCGAGATTATGCTACTGCACTCCAGCCTGGCGACAGAACAAAACTCTGTCTCAAAAAAAAATTTTTTTTAAGTGACTATGCTAAGAATTATTGAATTGGGCACTTTGAAAGAGTGAAGTAGAGTATGTGGGTTATATCTCAATAAAGCTGTTAGTTACCCAAGAAAAGCACGAAAGCACAGAAAGCGAGATGATCAAGCCCACCACCCTGCTTCCTCCCAGGGCCTGTGGGTGAGGCTCAACTCAGGAGCTGGGGAACAAGAACAAGGCCCTGGGCCAGGCGTCTGTGGGCCACCTCCCACTGTGCTCCCAGCCCCAGCCTGCTCCGTTCCTCACCTCTGGGCCTGGCCCTGCACAGACGGGGTCACCTTCTTTTCACAAGGCAGAACAGCACCGTGTTTCCCGTCCAGCCCAGGCTGTCCATTTACCTACAGAGGGAGTAGGGCAGTGAGGACCCCCTCAGGGGCTCATCAGACTGGGGGACCCCATGTGCCCAGGAAGGCAATCTCTGAGCCCGCAGCCCTGGCCTGTGGAAACAGCTTGATGGCCACACATTTCAGAAACGCCCACTAGGAGCTGGGCCACACCTCTTGTTAAAAGCTGGACAGCCAGCCGGGCGCGGTGACTCAAGCCTGTAATCCCAACACTTTGGGAGGGATCACCCGGATCACGAGGTCAGGAGATCGAGACCATCCTGGCTAACACGGTGAAACCCCGTCTCTACTAAAAAAAAAAACTACAAAAAACTAGCTGGGCGAGGTGGCGGGCACCTGTAGTCCCAGCTACTCGGGAGGCTGAGGCAGGAGAACGGCGTGAACCTGGGAGGCGGAGCTTGCAGTGAGCTGAGATCAGGCCACTGCACTCCAGCCTGGGCGACAGAGCAAGACTCCGTCTCAAAAAAATAAATAAATAAAATAAAAATTTTTTGTTGTTATTGTTTAGAGATGGAGGGGACTTCACCGTGTTGCCTAGGCTGGTCTTGAATCCTGGCCTCCAGTGATCCTTCTGCTTCCACCTTCCAAAGTGCTAGGATTACAGACGTGAGCCATCGTGCCTAGCCTCATTAATTTAATCCATATAATAGTAAACTTCTGAATTAAAGTATTATTATCCCATTTTACAGAGAGATTAAGCAATTTACTCAATTGTCCTACAGTGATGGGCTTTGGAACCAAGTTTGGCATCTAGAATCAACACGCTTAACCACTGTGCTGTGATGCCTGGAGCAGCTGCAGCCATCTTGCAATAATGAAAGAAGGAGCTGCCACCTGAGAATGACTGGAATGAATTTCCCTCCCTGATGATGTTGAGCTGCTGAATTAACCAATCCCGAACCACCTACCTCTGGACTTTTTGTGATGTATGAAATATATAAAATTTTCCTTATTGTTTAAGCTATGTTTACCCCTCACATTAAGTATCTTTACTGTCTCTACTTTCTCTACTAACACCCACCTGATGGGGCAACCTTCAATAGCAAACAGGCAGAGTTCTCCCAGACATTCAAGAAAGAAGCAATTTCAATCTTACACAAACGCTTACAGAGAATATAAAGAGAGGTTCACTTCAAATCATTTTTAATGTAATGATTCCAAAACCCAACAAGAACAATATGTGAAAAAAATTACACTTATGAACATGCAAAATATTAGCAAACTGATTCCAGCCAATAAGTAAAAAGGGTAATATGTTGTGATTAAGTTGACTATATACCAAACTGCATGGTTATATTTATTATTTTGAAAAAAATCAGTATAATTGATCACACTAAAAGATTAAAGAGGGAAAATCACATGACTACATCAACAGATACCTAAAAAGTGTTTGATGAAAGTCAACATCCATTCATAAGAAAAAAACTCTTGGCAAAGCAGGGATAAATGGGAACTTACCTAGTCTTACATAGGGTGCTACTGAAACCCCACAGCAAACATCTTAGTGGTGACACATTAAAAGTAAACCAGTGGCCGGGCGCGGTGGCTCAAGCCTGTAATCCCAGCACT
>NW_022303639.1:1879-2248 GCF_002776525.5 Piliocolobus tephrosceles | reverse complement strand
TTCTGGGATTATAGGCATTAACCACCGCACCTGGCCCTTTCCTTCCTCCCTCCCTCCCTTCATTCCTTCTTTCCTTCCTTCCTTCCTTCCTCCCTTCCTTCCTTCCCTTCTTTCCTTTCTTCCTTTCCTCTTTCTTTCCCTTTCTTTCCTTTTTTCCTTTTATTTTCTTTTTCTTTCTCTTTCTCCTTCCTTCCATTCTTCCTTCCTTCTCTTTCCTTTCTTTCCTTTTCCTCTTTCTTTTCTGCCTTTTCTTCCTTTCTTCTCCTTCCTTGTTTCCTTCCTTCCTCCCTTCCTTCCTTCCTTTCCTCTTTCCCTTTCTTTGTTTCTTTTTTTTTTTTTTTTTTTTTTTTTTTTTTTTTTTTTTTTTTT
>NW_022303639.1:0-1779 GCF_002776525.5 Piliocolobus tephrosceles | reverse complement strand
TAGAGACGGGGTTTCACCGTGTTAGCCAGGATGGTCTCGATCTCCTGACCTCGTGATCCGCCCGTCTCGGCCTCCCAAAGTGCTGGGATTACAGGCTTGAGCCACCGCGCCCGGCCCCCTTTCTTTGTTTCTTTCCTTTTTCTTTTTTCTTCTTTCTCTCTCTCCTTCCTTCCTTCCATTCTTTCTTCTCTTCTCTTTCCTTTCCTTTCCTTCTTTTCTCTCTCCCTTTTCTTCCTTCCTTTCTTCTCCTTCCTTCCTTCCATTTTCTTTCCTTTTACTGTTCTTTTTTTCTCTTTCCTTCCTTCCTTCCCTTTTCTTCTCCTTCCTTCCTTCTTGTCTTTCTCCCTCCCTTCCTTCCTTTTCCTCAACAATTTCTTTGACGTCAAACTAGTTAAGTAAGCCCTGTCTGTGGGAGCCACTGCTATTCTGAGAACATTTTAATTTAATTTTATTTTTTATTTTCAGATGGAATTTCGCTCTTGTTGCTCAGGCTGGGGTACATTGGCACCATCTTGGCTCACCGCAACCTCCGCCTCTCGGTTCAAGCGATTCTCCTGCCTCAGCCTCCTAAGTAGCTGGGATTACAGGCATGCACCACCACGCCAGGCTAATTTTGTATTTTTAGTAGAGATGGCGTTTCTCTATGTTGGTCAGGCTGGTCTCAAACTCCTGACCTTAGGTGATCAGCCCACCTTGGCTTCCCAAAGTACTGAGATTACAGGTGTGAGCCATTGCGCCCAGTCTTTTATTTTAATTTATCTTAAATTATATAGATGAAGTCTCACTTTGTTGCCCAGGCTGGTCTCAAATTCCTGAGCTCAATCAATCCCCCTCCCCCTACCTGCCTCAGTGTGACCCCATTTCTATGAAATGTCCAGGATGGGCCAATCCACAGAGATGGGAAAGGGATGCATGGGTGCCAGGGGCTGGGAAGAGAGGAGATGGGGAGTGACGGCTCATGGAGGCTCAGAAATTTGGGGTGATAGTTGCACAACTCTACACAAAAAAACATCAGGTGCGGTGGCTCACGCCTGTGATCCCAGCACTTTGGGAGGCTGAGAGGGGCAGATCACGAGGTTAAGAGATCAAGACCATCCTGGCCAACATGGTGAAACCCCGTCTCTACTAAAAACACAAAAATTAGCCCGGCGTGGTGATGCACCCCTGTAGTCCCAGCTACTCGGGAGGCTGAGGCAGGAGAATCGTTGGAACCCGGGAGGCAGAAGTTGCAGTGAGCTGAGATCGGGCCACTGCACTCCAGCCTGGCGACAGAGCAAGACTCCGTCAAAAACAAAAAACAAAATTCTAAACCATTGAGCCATTGAGCTTACGCTTTATTTGTTTTTTCTTATTTGTTTATTTTTTGAGACAGAGTCTTGCTCTGTTGCCCATGCTGGAGTGCAGTGGCTGGATCTTGGCTGCAAGCTCTGCCTCTCCGGTTCACGCCATTCTCCCACGTCAGCCCACCGAGTAGCTCGGACTACAGGCGACCACCACCACACCCAGCTAATTTTTCTTTTTCTTTTTTGTATGATTAGTAGAGACGAAGTTTCGCCGTGTTAGTCAGGATGGTCTCGATCTCCTGACCTTGTGATCCGCCGGCCTCGGCCTCCCAAGGTGCTGGGATTATAGGCATGAGCCACCGCGCCCGGCCTAATTTTTGTATTTTTAGTAGAGACGGAATTTCACCATGTTAGCCAGGCTGGTCTCAAACTGGCCTCCAGTGATCTGCCCACCTCAGCCTCCCAAAGTGCTGGGATTCCAGGCGTGAGCCACCGC
>NW_022303638.1:0-1294 GCF_002776525.5 Piliocolobus tephrosceles | reverse complement strand
AAAAAAAAAAAAGACATTTGTTACATTATAGCCTCTTCCACTAGTAACAGCAACAGTTTATGACCTACCAACACATATCAAAAAAACAATACGATAGTAAAACAAGCAACAAAGCAATATTTAAAATAAAAGTAGCACAAAAAAAAAATTGCAACACATTTTTAAAAATTAGAAATACATTTTTTAGTTTATTGAAATTGATAATGACATCATCAATATCAAAAAAAATGAGTTCCCAAACAGAATAACATGGACTCCTATCAAAACGATTTGCATAACATAACAATTTTTTATTTTATACCGTTGAACTTATATAGGAACTTTTTGTTCTTTTTTTTTTGTTCCCTTTCTTTTTTTGCTACATAGTTCATCCAAAACATATTTTTTTATTCCATTCTTTTTACTGAACTTATTTAACTTTATATACCTGAGTGGGAACACTTAACGGGCCAATTTTTAATTTATTTCTTATTTTTTTTGTCAAGCCATTTGTTATATTCAAATTATGTACATATATATCAAATAAAAAATGTTAATTGTAATACATTTATTTTTAACATTAATTGTTTTTTTTTTTTTATTTTTTTATTTATCAAATTAAAAATTTATACAAATCCATTTTTATTCACTTGTACATAACAAACTGTTAAAATGTTGTAATAACTTATATAACATTATTTGTACTTGTAACATATTAAACTCCACAGGGTGTTATACATTCTAATCGTTATTTTATGTTTATAAAAAAAATAAAATTATCACATTTAATTGTATATTTTTACATATGTAGAGTGGAACAACTCAATTAATATAGCATGAAAAAATAACATAATAGATTTTACTTACAACTAATGGAAGGATTAAAATGATATACAGCAATCACTTACAATGTACAACTATAAAAAAAAAATAAAAGTACCAACAATTTTTATAATAATAACAATGCACAAACATACTAAACAATAATTATATCAAATATTCTTTTTAATTTTGTTCTTTTTACAAAATTGTGCATACATAGTATGCTTAGAAATGTCCATTTTGTTATCCTCTATAACGATCGAAAAAATTATCTGTAAGTAGTGGAGCATGTACTCCACCTCCTCCGTTTTGTCCATGAAATCTAGCTTGCAAACCATTTTCATGTACTCGCCCTTAAAATAATTAAATATATGCAAAAAATAAGCACAGCTTTATTAACATTTATTGATTTTAGCGCAACTATATATAAATGTAATATATAAATATTTTTTTAAAATTTTTAATTAACTTACATGACGATAATGTTTATCTA
>NW_022303637.1:1646-3623 GCF_002776525.5 Piliocolobus tephrosceles | reverse complement strand
GAGGATCGCTTGAGTCCAGGAGTTTGAGACCAGCCTGGGCAACATAGTGAGACTCCATCTCTGCAAAAAGTTAGCTGGGCATGGTGGCACGCACTGGTAGTCCCAGCTACTTGGGAGGATGGGGTGGGAGGATCATTTGAGCCTAGGAGGTCCAGGCTGCAGTAAGCCGTAATCGTACCAGCCTGGGCGACAGAATGAGACCCCCATCTGTTAAAAAAAAAAAAAACAAAAAAACTGGGACAGGCACGGTGGCTTACGCCTGTAATCCCAGCACTTTGGGAGGCCGAGGCAGGCGGATCACCTGAGGTTGGGATTTCGAGACCAGCCTGACCAACATGGAGAAGCCCCATCTCTACTAAAAATACAAAATTAGCCGGGCGTGGTGGCGCATGCCTGTAATCCCACCTACTCAGGAAGGCTGAGGCAGGAGAATCGCTTGAACCTGGGAGGTGGAGATTGTGGTGAGTCAAGATCGAGCCACTGCACTCCAGCCTGGGCAACAAGAGTGAAACTCAGTCTCAAAAAAAAAAAAAAGGCCGGGCGCAGTGGCTCACGCCTGTTATCCCAGCACTTTGGGGAGACCCAGGCAGGCAGATCACGAAGTCAGGAGATCGAGACCATCCTGACTAACACGGTTAAACCCCGTCTCTACAAAAAATTAGCCAGGCGTGGTGGCGGTCGCCTGTAGTTCCAGCTACTCAGGAGGCTGAGGCAGAAGAATGTTGTGAACCCGGGAGGCGGAGCTTGCAGTGAGCGGAAATCATGCCACTGCACTCCAGCCCGGGCGACAGAGCAAGACTCTGTCTCAAAAAAAAAAAAAAAAACTGGTACATTCCGGGGGGCGGGCTAAGTGATAACCAGTGCCCCTCCCCCCAGGCCAGTATGGGATCCCTGAACCATGGAATTTTCCCTTTCGGAGGAGCTACTGGTGTGGACTTCGGCCCCCCAAGAGTCCAGCCCCTTGTCCCCCGCAGCTGGACCCAAAGGGTGAGGCCCTACGAGGCTTAATAGCTGGTTTCCCACTTAGATGCCCAGTTCTCCCCGCAAAACGAGATTCCGCAGATGCCAATGTCAATGACCTGGACACCCCAACCCTCACGCCTGCCCTGAACACACTGCAGTCCCCAAGCTCCCCCAACTTTCATAGGCCCCAGCCCAGCAGATCCCGGATTCCACAGCCTAGCTCTAAGGGACTTGCAGGCACCGGGACACCCAGGACCTTCATGGCTGAGTCCATCCCGTCTCTGCAGTGCTGGTGGAGGAGGCACCGCCTGGCCTGAGTCCTGGGGTCTCCGTTCGCGGCCTGGAGAAGCGCTTTCCTGGCAGCCCGCAGCCAGCCCTGCGGGGACTCAGCCTGGACTTCTACCAGGGCCACATCACCGCCTTCCTGGGCCACAACGGGGCCGGCAAGACCACGACACTGTGAGCCCCCCCAACCACTCCCTCCCTGAGAGCCCCCCCACCACTCCTTCCCTTCCCTTGGGCCTCAGCTTCTCTAGCCATTCAGTGGGAAAGGGGTCAGAAGGTTCCCATACGCCAGAATGGGAGAAAAACCCCATCTCTACTAAAAATACAAAAATGAGCCAGGCGTGGTGGCACATGCCTGTAATCCAGCTACTCGGGAGGCTGAGGCAGGAGAATCACTTGAACCCGGGAGGTGGAGGTTGCAGTGAGCCAAGACTGTGCTGCTGCACTCCAGCCTGGGCAACAGAGCAAGACTCTGTCTCAAAAAAATAAAAATAAACAAATAAATAAAAATGAGGCTATCACAGGGTTTTGGATGTAGCAGTTAATAGGTGCTCTGTGGCCAGGCACAGTGGCTCACACCTGTAATCCCAGCACTTTGGGAGGCCGAGGCGGGTGGATCACGACATCAGGAGATGGAGACCATCCTGGCTAACATGGTGAAACCCTGTCTCTACTAAAGAATACAAAAAATTAGCCGGGCGAGGTGGCGGGCGCCTGTAGTCCCAGCTA
>NW_022303637.1:0-1546 GCF_002776525.5 Piliocolobus tephrosceles | reverse complement strand
AAAAAAAAAAAAAAATTAAAAATTAAAACTAGGTGCTCTGTAACTGTTGACGCACTCTGTGAAGGGGGCTGCTCTGAGACCCCTCTACCCACAGGTCCATCTTGAGTGGTCTCTTCCCACCCAGTGGTGGCTCTGCGTTCATCCTGGGCCATGACGTCTGCTCCAGCATGGCCGCCATCCGGCCCCACCTGGGCATCTGTCCCCAGTACAATGTGTTGTTTGACATGTGCGTCTCGGCAGGCCCAGAGTGCAGTGGTGGGAAGGGGCTGGACGCCCTCTGGGACTCTGCCTGCCATGTGGGTCACTCTGCTGTGTGCACTGGCCACAGGCTGACTGTGGGCGAGCACATCTGGTTCTATGGGCGGCTGAAGGGTCTGAGTGCTGCTGCGGTGGGCCCCGAGCAGGACCGTCTGCTGCAGGACGTGGGGCTGGTCTCCAAGCAGAGTGTGCAGACTCGCCACCTCTCTGGTGAGCCCAATCCCTAGGGACGTCACCTCACGGTGGGGGCCTGGGAGAAGCCAGGTATTGAGGTCCACATGGGTAGGCAGCCCTGCCCAAGGCTGGGTGCAACACACTGAGGTCCCTTCCCCATCTCCGCCAGGTGGGATGCAACGGAAGCTGTCCGTGGCCATTGCCTTTGTGGGTGGCTCCCAAGTTGTTTTCCTGGACGAGCCTACAGCTGGTGTGGATCCTGCTTCCCGCCGCGGCATTTGGGAGCTGCTGCTCAAATACCGAGAAGGTAAGAGCTGGCGATTCTGCTTGAGGGGCCAGAAAAGGTTTCTGACAAGGAAGTGCTGGGGATGGGGTTTTGAGGAATGAGTAGGAGTTTGCTACATGTGGACCCCACTTCTTGCTATGGCATTTAGGGGCTGCTGCTCAAATACCAAGACAGTAAGAGTTGGGGGTAGCCAGAGGTTCCCCTGGATTCTGCCTAAGGGGCCAGAAAAGGTTTCTGACAAGGAGGTTCTGGGGATGAGGTTTTGAGGGATGAATAGGAGTTTGCTTCATGGGGCAGACAACTCCTAGCAGAGGCCCCAGCTCCGGCAAAGACCCGGTGGCCTGATGGTAGTTGTGGGTTGGTCCCCCATGCCTAGGTCGCACACTGATCCTCTCCACCCACCACCTGGATGAGGCGGAGCTTCTGGGAGACCGTGTGGCTGTGGTGGCGGGGGGTCGCTTGTGCTGCTGTGGCTCCCCACTCTTCCTGCGTCGTCAACTGGGCTCCGGCTACTACCTGACGCTGGTGAAGGCCCGCCTGCCCCTGACCACCAGTGAGAAGGTGGGGACCAGCCTTCTCCTGACCCCTGACCCCCAGGACTCTGTTCAGCCCTGAAGGCCAAGTCACTTGGTGCCTCTCTGCCCGCAGGCTGACACTGACATGGAGGGCAGCATGGACACCGGGCAGGAAAAGAAGAACGGCAGCCAGGGCAGCAGAGTCGGTGAGGGCCAGCGTGGGAGACCCAGAGCGGGTGGGCAGTGGGGTGGCTGTGCCTTAACTTGAGGAGAGGAGGGGGAGGGGGAGGAAAAAGAGGGGGAGGAGGGGGGA
>NW_022303635.1:0-1412 GCF_002776525.5 Piliocolobus tephrosceles | reverse complement strand
CTTTCTGGTCTTTTGGCTAGAGAGAACAGGGGTTGTGTATTTGTGTGTGTGCATGTGTATGTGTACGTGTGCACACATGTGCCCAAAAGTTTTTCCAGGTTATTGGCTTATCTGGCACCAAATCTGGGTCATGTGAGGCAAAGAGAAAACCCAACAAATGCACCACCATTATTCCTGGGGTTCTAAGATGCCTAGTCCGTCTTTATCTTTCCTCTCCACCTCAGAATTCTTATACACTGGTTTCATATATAATATCCAGGATTTCTAGTTGTAGTTACCTAGAAGTATGGAAAAACCTATGTATGCTTCATCTTTCTATAAGCAAAAGTCTATATAATTTAAATGTTCTGACATAGACATTGAAATACTTTTTTTTTTTTTTAGCTAGATTGAACAATATGCTCTGGACAATCAGTTGTTCTAATCAGTAATTTGTACTCCAAATGTAGTAATTTAATAAAATGATCACACTGTAAGAGCAGCTACTATAAGTAGTTCAGCCATCATTATCTCTGGCAAAGAAAACATCTCAACTTATTCGTGAGCATGCTACCCAAGGTTGTGGGAACCCACCTCTTGCATTAGTGTGACCTGAGTGTGAGAAATGGAGTCAAAGGAGATCATTTTTGAACTTTAAGGTTTAACGACTGACCTACTGGATTAAGAACTTGCATGGGGCTTGTAGCACCTTTGTCTTGGCCAATTTCTCCCATTTGGAATGGGTGCATTTATCTAATGCTTACAGCCCCATTATATCTGGGAAGTAACTAACTTGCACTTGATTTTACAGGCTTATAGGGAGAAGGGACTTACCTTGTTTCAGGTGAAAATATGAACTTGGACTTTTGGATTAATCCTCAAATGAGTTAAGACTTTGGGAAACTGTAGGGAAGGCATAATTGTGTTTTGAAATGTGAGAAAGATGGGATTTGAAAGGAGCTGCAGGTGAAATGATATGGTCTGGTTCTGTGTCCCCATCCAAATCTCATCTTTAATTGTAATCTGAATTGTCATCACCATGTATGGGGGTGGAACCTCGTGGGAGGTGATTAGATCATGGTGGCAGTTCTCCATGCTGTTCTCATCATAGTTCACATGAAATCTGACGGTTTGATAAGGGGCTTTCCCCACTTCTTTCTGCACTTCTCACTTCTGCTGCATTGTGAAGAAGGTGCCTTGCTTCCCTTTCACCTTCTGCCATGATAGTAAGTTTCCTGAGGCCTTCCCATCCATGTTGAACTGTAAGTCAATTAAACCTCTTTCCTTTATAAATTACCCAGTCTCAGGCATTTTTTAATAGCAATGTGAGAACATACTAATGCATTAATTTGGCACCAAGCTAGTGGGGCATTGCTATAAGATACCTAGAATGTGTAACAACTTTGGAACTGGGTAATGGGCAGAGGGTGGAA
>NW_022303634.1:734-1261 GCF_002776525.5 Piliocolobus tephrosceles | reverse complement strand
ATAATAGTGTTAATGCAATTGGAGATGAAAAAAAAAAAAAAAAAATTCAAAGTAGAATGAATGGAACAATCAAAACGAGTAGCGCAAGCAAGACAAATAATGTAAACACTAAACAGGAAAAAAAAGTAAAAAAAAAGTAAAAAAAGAAGAAAAAAAAGTAACACATAAGTTAATTGATAACACAGTACAAAAACAAAAATTAAAAATAAAAGCATTTATTAATACTATTTCTGATAGAAAAAATGTATATACACAGGATCCAACATACTATGTTAACTGCCGAGATAAGGATGATGTTTTTCCCGTAGTAGTCAACCAAATAAAACAAAATAAAAACAAAACAACAGACAAAACAACAGACAAAACAACTGACAAAACAGCTGACAAAACAACTGACAAAACAACAGACAAAACAACTGACAAAACAGCTGACAAAACAACTGACAAAACAACAGACAAAACAACAGACAAAACAACAGACAAAACAACTGACAAAACGACAGACAAAACAACTGACAAAACAACTG
>NW_022303634.1:0-634 GCF_002776525.5 Piliocolobus tephrosceles | reverse complement strand
ACAACTGACAAAACAACTGACAAAACAACTGACAAAACAACTGACAAAACAACTGACAAAACAACTGACAAAACAACAGACAAAACAACAGACAAAACAACAGACAAAACAACTGACAAAACGACAGACAAAACAACTGACAAAACAACTGACAAAACAACAGACAAAACGACAGACAAAACAACTGACAAAACAGCTGACAAAACAACTGACAAAACGACTGAAAAAACAACTGACAAAACGACAGACAAAACAACTGACAAAACGACAGACAAAACAACTGACAAAACAGCTGACAAAACAACTGACAAAACAACTGACAAAACAACTGACAAAACAACTGACAAAACAACTGACAAAACAACTGACAAAACAACTGACAAAACAACTGACAAAACAACTGACAAAACAGCTGACAAAACAACTGACAAAACGACTGACAAAACAACTGACAAAACGACAGACAAAACAACTGACAAAACGACAGACAAAACAACTGACAAAACAACTGACAAAAATATAAAAATAAACGAATTTAACAATAAAAAAGAAAAAACAAATAATAACATATTAGTTTGTAAGATGTTAAAAAAACAGTTAAATTATAAAAATATAATAAACAAATTATTTTTAA